>NC_046981.1:9954032-10254032 GCF_009769545.1 Cyclopterus lumpus | reverse complement strand
TAATGCACGTTATTGCCTACAACCACACTCAAAACAATGGCCCCTTATTATACAAGTTCTCATTTATAATTCTGTCTTTATTTTTATTGATTATTATTTGCAATGCCCAGCTCAAGCCTTATTTTGGTTCGACTGATATTGATGGAAGACTTTGAATCTACGCACATTTTGGATACTAATTCATTAACTTTGTTTAGTAAAGTGAGGAAGAAGTTAATGGCCTTTTTGTCATTTCATTTTTTTTGTGTCGTTTATTTTTATTACTTTTTAGATTTTGAAGATTATTATGCTTTGAGTCGGTCAAGTGTGTGTGTGTGTGTGTGTGTTGTGTTGTGTTGTGTTGTGGTGTGGTGTGGTGTGGTGTGTGTACTTAATGTTTCTCGTTTACTCCAGGCTTTCATGACTTCATTTCAGAGGAGGTATGGCCGCTGCAGGAAAGCCAGTTAAAAAGGAAATCAAAAAGTATATTCCAGTCAAGACCTCCTTCACGTCACCATTCACTCCAAAATGGGGCCCACTTCCACAAGAAGACATGCATTTCATCCTGAAAACGCTAAAGGACAAGCTGGTTTCCGCTGGTCTGGAGAAGAAGGAGGTGAAAGTGTTTCGCCCATGGAGGAAAAAGAAAGACCAGAAACATGCTGCCACATCAGAACTTGATCCCCAGGTGAGCCAGGATGGACAGGTCCAGGATTCTTCCAAAAACGGCTGGACAGATGTGGCAGCGAGGAGGCAACTGGCCATTGGCATCAACGAGGTCACTAAAGCTCTGGAGAGGAACGAGCTCAAACTGTTGCTTGTGTGCAAGTCCGTGAAGCCGCCACACATGACGGATCATCTGATAGCACTGAGCGCAACCAGAGGTGTGCCGGCCTGCCAGGTGCCTCGGCTGAGCCAGAGCGTGTCGGGGCCGCTGGGCCTGAAAAGTGTCCTCGCTCTGGGATTCAGACAGTGCGCCTCCAAAGAAGACGAGGTGTTCACTGACGCTGTTGACGCCATTACACTCCGAGTGCCTTCAGTAGATGTTGCATGGCTGCAAGGTGCAGCACCCAGAGTAACACCTGACGACCACGTTGACATGGAGGAGGAGGAAGTCGACGAGAAGAGGGGCCAGAAAAGGAAACTTGAGAGTGAATCTGAGGAAGTCCAGAGTCTGCGTCCTCCTGCACTCTGCAACCTCTCAAAGTGAAAAAAATAGTTTCTAACCCTGCAAAGAACAGAAAAAAGCTGAAGTCAAAGCCAGACAAATAAAACAGAGACTCTGCCAAGATATTAAAAGGACCATTTCTATGTTTTTAATATCTAGTATTTCACCTCCAGACCATGATGATCTGCAGCTTTTTCTTTTGAAGGTTTGCAAAACAATTAAGTTGAAGACGTCACCATACAAATGTGGAATTTTCAAATAGATTTATATAGACAGAACAACACAATTTGTTTGCATGGGCAACTTGTTTTAAAGCAATTTATTTTGTTTTCATACTCTATTGAAATGAATGGACACCAGTAGCAGAATGGAGGTTGGGGGAACTAATTGATGCTGTGGTTTGGAGGATGGCCTGCAGTTTACATGACTAAGAATACATTGGTTTAAAATATGTAAGGACCCTTGTATGATCCTTTATTTTCAAATAAACATTTAATTTGCCAGAAACTGAAATCAATCAATTAAATGTATATTTTGTGTTTTGAAATATGTACTTTTCATGGTCTTTGGTCATATAACAAACATTTCAGAAAAACAATTGGGCCAGCGTTTGACATTTCTCAGTTACATCTAATGAACATAAGGTAAACTGTGTTACTAAATCTGTATTTCCATTGCCCCGACATGTTAAAATAAGTGCATTACTCAGGGACCTTTTTTAAAGTGAGTTTATTCAAACAAATATCCATGCTGGTATAGCCGACGTGTGTTTAAACAGATTGTTATTTGCATGGGGGGCATGTCTAAAGGATGCTGGTACAAGTTCTTCAGCTTTTTCACAGCTTACAATGGATTTGAATAAAAATATTGTTCTTCAGTTAGAGAAAGCTGTATGTCGTTCCAAAAGTACACCACCCCCCCCCCCAAAATCTTAATTAAAAAACAAAACCTCTTTTAAATAAGGCAGGTACTTCGGGTTGAGTGGTCACTGAAGGGGGTGGCTAGTAACATCAATGCTAAAAATGATCACAGCAGCAAAACTGACATGCTCAAAGTTCATTCAAACAGCTGCAGGCAACACATCTGTGACACAACCAACATCCATGAGGCACGCCGTTGACTCGATAACCCAGTTTCAGTGTTAAATGCCGGTAACATTGGTCTTTGTCAATGTAAGTCATTTAACTGTTCAATGGTAAAAAATAATCATCTTTGAGCCCTGAAGCGCCGACTCCATTGGTCGTCCTTTCTTGCTAATATATAAAGGGATAAGAGGGAAATAACATCACATACAGAAAAAGTACCACAAAAATGTCAGCATTTGCTCTGGAGTTCTGCAGAGCCACATGAACCGGAGCATCAAACAAAGCAACAAACCCAGAGCAAGACAACCATTCAAAAGCATCTGAACCTTTGAGTACACCAGCAGCTCCACCACAGACGAGTGGTGTGACAACAGTTTTTCATCATAGATCTTCATCTTACTGGTAAATGACAAATACTCCAAACCCTCAAAAAACTCTTAACTTGGGAATACTGGAAAGAAAAAGAGGAATTATGTCTTGACATTTTGCAAAGTACAATTATAAATATCAGGACCGATCAAATCATTTTCATTTAGCTGCACAACACACTAAAAAAAGACCCACAGTATATTTTTCAGACACACAAATACAGTACCATTTAAAAAAAAAAGAAAAAATGGACTACATTTGGAAGCTCAAACTTCAAATGTTACTGATACAGACTTGTTTATTCAGCCTCTGTGTCCTGAATACATGCTGTTAAATTATTACAAAGACACTTTGAATGTTATACTCAAGTTTTATTTAACAGAGTTTGACTAACATCCTTCACATTCTACTGCAGGCGAGGGAAATTATGGTTATGTTTGTTTTTCTGGCCAATCAGCTGCTTTTTAGGGCACCTCGTTAACTGCTTTGTAAAAGTAATAAGACGTCGTTTCTCTGAGTGGCAATGAATACTTTGACAAAAGACAACTGATCTGCTTTAAAACAAGATTCATGAGATTTTTGTTTTTAAGCCATTTTTAATGTTATAGAACTGTCTCTAGACAGAAACCAAGGATATTTTGATATATATATTATATTTTGTAATCAAATCTAAATGAGATTGGTTATAGTTGAATTGGTATTCGTTGTCGTTTCCCAGGCTTTGGTGCTGTACCTCTCTCTGGCTGCTCGTCCTTGCTGTTGCCTATTTAACAGAACCCAACGTTCACATGCAGATAACTGAGCTGCATGAGTACATGAATATAACCAAACATGTGGTGTAGATGTTCTATTCAAATTCTACTCGTGAAAACCGCTCATGTCCTTCGTAAAAGCCAAGGCTGTACCGCAACCTGTTCATTTTGAAATCTGACCCCTCAAAGAAAAGGACCTTTTTGCTTTTTAAGGAACTAAAACATTGTGCTTCATTGATGCAATACATTCTTCATCAAAAAACACTTTAAACCCACATTATCTGAACAAACCCAGTGACATCTACACTACCTACGAGGAAAATACTTTGGATCAGCCCTCCCAAACCCCAAACTCACACTACAGGAATAAATATGATCTGGCTTTAAATGTACAGGTAACTGTATATTTGAATAAAAAAACAAAACAATCAATGCACCAGTTGGATGAGTCCTCCCATGAAGATACCCTTTTTGTGTATATGTGTCATTTGACAGTGTTTGTGTGTGAAAAGTTGAGATATATTTCTTCTAAATGCTTAAGGGAGAAAATGTTTTTATACGCTAGCTATCACAGAAACATGTTCTTCGCAATTCTAAATTCTATTGAGGCCCAAAAACAGCCAGCAGAGAAACTCCTGACCACAACGATATGAGAGGGAGATGGAAATAACAACTCTTTAAATACCTTGGAGACCCTCTTATTCTGCAGTTGCAGTGGGGACACAACAACTTCTATTCTGGTATTGTGGTCATGTTTACCTGTTGATTATCATTTACATAGATCAATGCCAGTGACATTAAATTACATGCCAGCCCCTTGTAACAAGGCATCTGCTCAGGAAGAAGAAATAAACAAAACTCACAATGTCAAGGCATCCTCTTGTATGTCAAACTGGTATGTTTTAAACGTGAGGGTGCATGTACTGTATGAGTATCTCAGGCATAGCATGACTTCACATTCAGGATGTTGATGATTTAAGAGTTTTCACCTCCGGGTGAACTGAGAATGTTCTTGAACCATCTCCAGGTTAGTTTAACTGTTGTAGTTCTCATTGTCTAGCTTGGGCTACCTGTTTGTCCAGGTAAGGAATAGCCAGAGGCCGCTAACGACCTTTTGATCAGTGTTTGTGTAGCAGCCATGATGAGATCTGCTACTGAAGGACGAGGCCAACCTGAAACGCAGAGGGAACTTGTTGTTAAATGAGTTTTGACAAAAAGATTGCAAACATTTTGTAAATCAGATGCTGAAGCTGTTGCACCAGATGTTGGTAATGGCGGAGCTAAGCCTAAAATGCCACAATGGTGCTCTTTCAAGATGGATAGTAGAGCTAGAGGGGCAACACTATTTAATATCCACTAGTGATGTTACTAAATGTGATAGCTCATTCGTTGTTCTCGTGCTACCAAAGTACCTCCAATTCCAAAAATATTGAAGGTTTTTCTTTTTATGGAGGGAGGTACTTTACACACAAACTTAATGAAATTCATTCTGCCAATATCATTACCCCTCAAATAGTCTCCTTTTTGCTTCACTTTTGTGGTCTTGGAAGGCTAATTTTGCCCCACGAATTACACAATAGTGCTATCCCATTGACTACAGCGTTTTAGTAATTAAGTTGCAGAGGTAATAGAATTTCAACTTTCCTATAAAAACGGATGTTAATACAGACTATTTGCACTGCCAATAATGTCTACAACATAAATCTCGGGCCTGCTTCCCCTCTCTTTATTGGATCTTAACATCATATTGAATTGATTGTTTGCTCAGACAAATCATGCTGCTGACCTTATCAGGGTCCATAGGGGGACATTTCCAGTTGTAGAGGTAATACTGCAGATTTCCATCTCCTATGCCAAACTTGAGCTTCTCCAGGAACACCTTATTCTCCATTAGATCCAAGGCATTGAACACATCAAAACCTTTCTGTTAAACACACAGAGGAAGCCACAACATAAATATCACGATGAATCACACTGTAGCAAGAAAGTTTAACTCTAAACACTGTTGCTGATTTATATGTGCCCTTTTTCATGAATTTGCAGCTCTGGAAGCCTCCTTCCTTTTTCCTAAATTTAAAGTGAACTAATAGTGCCATAGAACAGGTTCATTATTGTTAGTAGTATGTGTTTTACAACAATCTACATAGAGTGTAACTTTACCAGCTTGGCCAGGATCAGTGCATCATTCATTAAGTCCAGTAGTGGGGTTTGTGTATGAACGTTGTAAAAAGAGTAAGCAGCCTTCAGGCTCCTATGGAGAGGGTGATGCATCACAGTTGAGGGCAGAGTGTAGAAACTAGTGAAATCTGTCAATACACCACCGGCACCCTGAGAAGACAAAGACACAACGACTGTTAACAGATAGAAGAATCAACAGACCCTCAGTATCTTAAGGATAGAAACTAATTACAGTTACCTCTACTACAAATGTATCAATGATGTTGTCCTGTGGGAAGAACCAGTGAGCCACCTCCTCTTCTCCCATAGAAGGTGCAAGCTGGAAACGTCGCAGAAATTTCTGTAGCAGTTCAGTGACCTGGCGGATGTCACGCCTCTCCATCGGCCGCAAACCTGGGGTCTTAGTGCTCTAAATGGGGTAAAGAGAGCAAGAAGAAAAAGTGGAATAAGTTCCCTCCATTAATATGAATTGTAATGAGAAGGTGCAGGGCTGGCAGGTTTACTGTTTACATCTGGTAGTCTGTAGAGTTTCATGGTTCTTTGCAGGGTCATGTTCCTGCTCAGGTGGGAGAATTTAACTTCCACAAGTTTTCTGGGGTTCAAAGAACGATGCCAATACCTGACAACGACAGAGAAAAGAGCACAAAAAAGAAAAGCATGAAAAAGAGTGAAGGAGTGTTGGTTTTAAATGACTTTCTGACACTGTGTCCGATGTGTTTCATGTCTGAATACTGCATAGCATACCTGCATGTGGACACAGGTTTAGGCAGTACTACTCCTGCTGTGTATACAGCCTGAAATATTCCTTCTATGTTCACCCTCCGTGTGATCTCTCTGATTAGCACTGGAGCAACGCGCTTTGAGCGCAGCTTCTTGTGAACACACAGGAAGTTAATTTCAACCATCCTCTTCAGTCTAGAAGAGCAGAAGGAGAGACGATGTGCATTACAGTGAAGTGCATTACAGTGCATTACAATGTATATGATCAATAATGAATGCTCACGTGTCATAGATGCGTATATCTGCAGGGATGGCACTGATGAAACCAACAAGCTTCTTATTGGAGGACACTCTCACTCCACAATGCCACTGTGGTAACCAGCCGGGAGGACGCAGAGCCCTGAGAGGGAGGAAGTGGTTAGTGGGAGAGCAGACAGTTGATACAAATATATTTAGCACATATTTGGTGAGCAGTTGACTAAACCTCAGAAAAGTAATTATCAATAACAACATCAGACCGAAGAGCTTACCATTTGAGAAAGTTTGGTGAATAATCAAATCTGAACATGTTGTCGTCATCCTCCACATAGTTTTCATTTAACAATGTGTACAACTCCTTCAGCTGAAAAAGACACAGCAAACTATTTATTTCTGTGTATCATTTCTACAAAATGTATTTTATCACAGCAATGATTGGTCAATTAATCGACCATAATAAAGTTAATTGGTAACTATTTATTCAAGCAAAAATGGAAAACATTCCCGAGTTATTCTAATGACATTTTAGTCATCTGGTGCTCTCTACAATATTGTAATGGCCATTTTACACGTTTTCTGACCTTTTCGAGACCAAACAACTTAGTTAAGAAAATAATCAGCAGATTTATAGTTTAGTGTCAGAGTCAAAAGTTAAACACAGTACTTACTACATCTGCATTGTGGAGATCCAGAGTGTCCCACATAAAGCCTTGAGGTAAGGAATATGGCTCCTGTCTAATGTTTTCTTTGTCTGCTTCTATGGGCCCGTGACTTGTCACCACCTCATCTATAAAAAAAATCAAAAGATATATATATATATATATATATATATATATATATATATATATATATATATATATATATTCACCATATTTAACAAAGACCTGTACATTTAGCATTTTGCTCAAGTAAGTCAAACATCAGTATCTTTGTTTTTTTTAAATAGCTGACATTTATTTGTAAAATCTGCTTCCGTTGGTCCTGTGTTGACCAGGAAAGCCCGTATCAGTAGCCTGCACAGACTTGACTCGTCGGCTTTCATGGAAACAGCTTAATCTCATTGAGCATTCCTGGACCCCCACTGAACTTAACACCTTACATACCTTTTGGACACAGGCTTTGAGCAGCACAGGCTGTGATGACATAAAACCAATAGATGGCACTGATGCACAGACAGTGCTCTAGGATGATGATAAATGGCGCCTCTGCTAACAGCTAAAGTAACACCGTTCAAGTTAGGGAAGCAAATTAATCAATTTCCGTCATCATCAATAGGCCAACCTGATGATTAATAATAAGTCAATCGTTGAGAGCTTATGGAGGTACACAATGCATTAATTTTCTCAATAAAAGCACATGGACATGGACTATTTTTGCAGCACAATTAAACTAAATGAGATATAAATCAAATAAACAATGCTCTTGCTCACTCTGTCTACATTACATAGGTGCTTACTTAGCTTCGGCACAGGCTGGGTGTCCCAGAACTGGTACTTGTGCTTGGTTGCCTCATCAATGCTCTTGGCTGGACCCTGGCAGGACAGCAGCTCCATGGCTCGTTGGATGTCCTGCAGCTTCTGAATTGGCAAGCCAGGGTTCTACATGTACACAAAAAAAACAAAGAAAGTGGGATTTAAGTAAAAATACTACATAAATTAACATGACATGCAGCAACATGGAACACAGTTTATATATATATATATATATATATATATATATATATATATATATATATATATGATTTAATTCCCTACATAATTCAAATGAAGCTATAAAGACAACATTCACGAGATGTATAACATTTTCAAATAAAACCCCTGCACTAGAAAGGGGATGTGCTCGACCTCTTTGACTGTTCACACCTGACTATTGGTAACTGATAAATAAAGGATCATCACTGCTCACAAAACACCCATGTCCACAACTGTAGTTCAGCGCATGTCAACCACTGTTATTGTTAGTATGTTTACATGCACACTAGTAAACCTGTACGTCTTACCATCATCATAATGGATATGGCTTTTACATGGAACATGAGAAACCAGGTTAATCGTATCCAAGTCAACAATATCCAGGTTTATGAAAGGCGAGGCATTTGATGTATTCATGTTAAGTTGTGATTACTCATTTTTGGGCAAAATCTGAAATTTTATGAATGAAACTTGAACTCTGCGGAATTTGGCCCTGGTGCCTTGGTCTCCAGAGACTGTGAGTGTGTGTAGATCCAGATGTGTCTTGTGAATTTATTTAAACCTCTCAGCCACTGTTTATCATTTGCCAATATATTTACCTGTACCATTCAGTTGATTTTCTTAATCTTACCACCAGAAATTGAAGAGAGGAGCAACTATTTAAATAAATCCTTTACACTATTGTCAGACTTTTATTTCAGTGCGCAGTGAATTACATTGTTTAACATCATGTTTTAGCCTCTCAAGCATCATGTTTTAGCCTCTCAAGGACCTGCCCACATGACGGACAGTGATTTAAAACTTGTATAAAAGATGTGAACATGCAGCAATACCCCAGGTTTGTATCAGAGTGCTCAAGGAAGCAAACGTTATTTATCATAACTGGAATAAGGGCGTATATGAGGACAATACATAACTGGAAATAGTAATGATCAGCATTTAAAGGATGATTTTACTAAAGAACCCCCTACCACATTACAATTAGGGTTACCCCAGTCATTGTAGGAATATTAAAGACCATTAACAAAGTCTAGACCCAGGTTGGATAACCCCAATTCATGCATTCACACTGGCAAACAAACAGGGTTGGGCACTGAACTAGTCCTCGCACCCTGTCCACCACCAGCCTGGCAGGTGACTCCACCAGGTTAGTGGGTGGTGGTTTGGATTTGCCATGAAAAGGTTCTGTGCACATTTCACTGGGTCATCTTCGCACCTTTATCTCCTGAGAGTCAGAAGCCGAGTCGGATTTGGCTCCCCCCGAGCTCGGCTTCTCTTTCTTCCTCTTCTGTTTCTTCTTCTTCCTCTTGGCCCCCAGGTCTCCCCCTGGACTCCTGGACGGACATGGGCACAAAGACACGTCATTAAACGGGGGGGGTGACTTTGCTCGACTAACTAACCGACACGCGCAACCCAAGCGGCCGTTAGCTAACGCTAGCTACCATAGCAACGAATGACAGCTGAGCTAGCCGACCGAAGGCTAACTAACGGATCCTCTGAGCTGTCCGTGTCGGCCCGTCAGAGGAGGAATTTGTGTTATGAGGGCAGCTTACAACAACACAAATGTCAACACCACATTTAAGTCATCTCCTCCAGTGGTTACTGGCTGGAAATAACGGCCTGGCTGTGTTTGAGTCGGCCAACGTTAGCTAGCTGCCGTTCCCGAGCGAGCACACACACACACGCACACACACAAGCAGGCAGCGCACAGACGGACTGAAATAACGTTCCTGCGTCTCCCCGACCGGAGCGGACAGGCCGCCCTCACCCTTGCATGTGCTCGTTCTCCTCCTCGTTGTCCCCGTCTATCCCGCAGGTGTCCTGGTCGTCCAGCTCCAGGCTCTGCTGACTGGCCGCGGATTCACTGTCCTCCGCCATCATACAAATGTTTTAAAAAAAATGTGTCAGCCACCGTATATGATAGAGATCACGGGCAACGGCGAGAGATGGAAACACAAAGAAAGTGCCGAAGGAAACCGCACCGCCTAGAGGCCGAAGGAGGGAAGGCAGACCTAAACTCTACAGATTCACTTGGATTCAACACAATTGTATGAAGCAATATGCACCATGTGAGTTTAAAATTACATCCATAAGACAGGATCATAACAATAGATAATACAACCCGTCTTAGATGTTGTATTTTAATGGTTCAAATTCCCTAACACATTAATACTAATCAAATTACACAAAACAACTGATATAGTGAATATAAGGTTCGGGGGCCTTGGGGTCAGGACATTTGCTTGCTTTACTCCGGTGGTATTCCAACTTTGTTAAGATAACGTATATTTTATATTAATGTAATCTTTTCTTAAGTAATGGGAACATAATAAGGCACATGTGTTTTGCTCACTATATCATTACCAATGTACCTTTTTCAAAACTCAAGACCATAGTTACATGATATGAAGTACAACATACTCAATAAAATCATGATAAAACAATGGAACAGAAGTGACTTAAACAAAAAGGTATATAAACTACTTCCACAGGGCATCTTATCTGCCTGTTTTAGCAAAATTCATTAACAGTGAGACAGTTTAAATAGTTATTTTACCATTTACACCACCTTATCCTATTTATAATATTATTTTATTTTTTTAAGAAAAAGTTTTGCCAGCACTCAATCCTGACAATCTTCTCTTCGGAGGAGGGTCCCTAAGGGAAACTATCTTACCAATAACATGACATGACACATTGAGGAAATATAAACTCTCGGCTGCAATTGACTTCTTTCATGTATGTTCAGTTTTAAACAACACAGAAATACACGCACACACACACACACACACACACACACACACACACACATCATTCCAGTTTGGCGGTTTATTCAGAATAATAGGCTTCAAATATAATGCACACAACCAAGTTACACACTCAGGATGCTGTAATGCAACTCCCGCCTCGATCTAGATGTTGGCGTGGGGTACGAAGAGAGAAAAGGCCATTCACAACACCAACTCACACATCATTTTGAACAGGTAGAGGAAAGGAAATAACTATACACACTGTAATATGATTGTATGACTATATGAGCCTTTAGTGGATGCATGTTGATTATTGTCAGCGCTCCCTTTTGGCCACACAGTCTGACACCACCACTCTGGAGCACATAAAGTCATTTGAGACAAACATTCACCTCTACAAACTAAACAACAATTTTTAAAAAATGCATTTAAATGACCTGCGGTTTAGCTTCACATCCAATCACACACACGTAGCTTTATCTATCCCCTACTACACTCAAACTTTCTGTAAATCCTGAACTGCTTACTAAGACAGATTGGTGCCTTGCTGATTACTTTTGAGGATTTTATAATTGCAGCAGCTCGTAGACATTCTCAGAAATGTCTGCAGTGTAGCTTGTAATACGCTAGTGTTGAGCAAAGTTTACTGCATGCCTTCTTTCACAAGTGGGAGAGAACGGGAGGGCTGAGGTAGAGGAGAAAAGATAAAAGCAAAAGAAGGTGAGAAATAAATAAGGATAAGTGTTAAAAAAATTTGACGTAGAGACAGGTTGTTCAAAGGCACTTGGAACATGAGCAAAAACAGTAAGGTGAAACGGCATGCAAAAATAGTTTGGTTTCAGGAAAAGGCAGGTTCTGTATCTCTAACAATAAGGCGGGTGAAGAAGAAAAAGCTCTTAACATATTAAATAAAATAAAAACAGCCTATCTTTAGGGTAAAATACTTCATGTTGGCAATTTGAAATCATAGTGATAAAAATTACAAAAAGGCAAGCAGCCGTATAAAAGTGATGCATAGCCCGAAGAGCAAAAATATGTCAGTCAGTGGTTCAACAATTACAAAACCATTCATATTATTACACCTCACAATTATTTTGGGTGGAACTACAGTTTTGCAGTGGTATTACATCCTCTCCTACCAGCATAGTGGTGTGTCACATCATCTGTTGCAGTGCGGATAGTGGTTTAATTGTAACTCCCCCCCCCCCCCCCCCCCCCCCCTCCCCCCCTCTGTAGCTCATGTAAACACCAAACAGCCTTCTGATAGACTAGATTCAATTCTAGCAACATACTTAAAACCATTCAAACTACAGGATTCACATGTTTAAGTCTACAGGATTCACATGTTTAAGTCAGGCCTGATTCTTGTGCAGAAACACTTTTACTGATTGCAAAAAGAGTAGAATCTCTTGCAATATTTTGCACAGCTGCTACACAATCTTAAAAATTAGGGTTATAATCTAACGTTTAAGTAAAGTGTGTTCTTTACGGTCAGATGACTGAGGCCAATATGGCTCGGGAAAAAAGGCTCCTGTAGTTTTAAAATTTGTGAGAACCACCCATCATTCGTTTCTACAACAGTTCCTTTATGGTTACAAGGATATAGATATATATATCTATATATATATATAGATATATATATATGTATATATATTTAAAAAAGGCATACATTTGTTGTGCATAAAATATTGAAATCTCTTGCCTCCACTGTCTATTCGTCTCCCCCAGGTAATGTGTACATCGTTCCTGAGGAGTAGTCTGTTTATGCAAAGCGTCGTGAGGATGGCAAAGTGGAGTACAACAGTGGTAGTTTCATAAAGTGGTCGTGGATGTTCATGAAGGCTCTGAATCGTCCCTTCATACTCTGGACTAGAAAGGTATCCCAGTGCTGAAATGTTTTCTCAGTGCTCTATTCAGGAAAAACAAAAACTCTCAATTTAAAATGGTGATATCCTTCACGTTATGCTCTGGGAAGCAGGGGACGTCATGGTTAAAGTATAGGTTCACATTTGTATCAGTCTCACAACACTGCCCACATCAATAGTTGTTGTCATTGTTCCTTCTGTCTACTCTGGCAGCAACAAGAGCCCGTTCTAAAGTGATTTTAATAAAAAAAGACATTCAACATCCTTCTTTTTTTTAGCATTTGCAGTGTATCCATGCATGTTCAGACACAAAGTCCATAAAGTCTGAACACGTGATGATTCTCACGAGTTAAACGGATATCTTTTTGCTATGATTTCTAAGTGATTTTATGGAACTTTTATTCATGATGGACACTGGAAATAATGATATCGCAAAGTGTAAGTCGGAAAAAAATAAGTGTGCTGAGATGTTACTAAAGTTAGATTTAAATAATTTAGATTTTTGACTGAAATTGCATTAGTTTACCAGTTTGAGAGATTTTATGTTTTTGTTTGTATTCACGCTAGTTATTTATGTTTTTTGCATGTTTGTTGCTAGAATCCCTTTTGGATTAACAAAGTCCTCTACCCATCTAAAAATACACATTTTGGGAGATTCTGACTTGATTTGAAGAATTCAGACTGCTCAAGTAAAGCAAAGAATAATGACTGTGGATTTGTTTCTTTAGGAAGGCCAGTATTCACAGGAGGAACAATCACACCAACTAAAACTACTTGCAATGTACATAAGGGCATGTGAGTATTTTATTAAGAAAAGATGAGGTCCTATCCTTGAAGTGGTCGTCTGTGGTTCATTTCATGTTGAAGGCCAGCAGGGGTCGCTCCTCTCTCCTCTGCCAAGGACTCTTCTTCTCCTCCTCTCCATCCTCGTGTGCTGCATCGTCATCAGGAGAGACTGACAGCAGCGCATGATCAGTCCTGAACGTCTCTTCCTCTGGTGTTGGCAAGGGAGGAGGAGAAGCAGGGGAGGAAGAGGAAAGTGAGGGCGGTTCTTCTTCTATTTGTACCCCTTCCACATCCCCCAGGCCCTGCTCCCCTCTCTGCCCCTCTGCTTTGGCTGACAGGATGGGTCCTGTTTTACTGTCCTGTGGGCTGCACTCTGGCGACTCCTCCTCGCTGCCTCCCCCTTCCACCAGATCATCCACATACACCAGCTGAGTGTAGGCCATGGCTGGTGCTGGGCCCTTCGACCTGTCAACCTCTCTTTCCTCCCGCCCTCCGTCTCTCCCCTTGCGGCCCACTCTTGGCTCGTTCAGGTCCACACCGGAGTCCAGACTGGCATCGTTGCTGTTGCCACGCCTCCCGCCACGTCTCCCGCCACTGCTATTACCTTGCTGACCTCCTCCGTTTGGCGTGTTGCTGTGACAACCCGCCCGCTGGAGATCGATGTAGGAGTGGCGAATATGAGCATTGGAGCGTCCATCAAGTGAGACAAACCAGGCTCGTGGGTGAAGCAGAGGCTTCCCTCCTCTTAGCTCCATTAAAGTCTTTTCCGCCCACAAGGTGTCCTCAATGTTTATTTCCACTAGACCCGTTTCCCCAAGAGCTGCTGGGATAGACAGAGACTGTGACAGACCGAGCCGTTCCCCGTCACCCTGGTTGGTGGGACACGGAGCACAGTCAGTGTGAGTTTGCCCCAGGGGCTGCTGGGAATGTGTGGCATTGAGCTCAGCCTGGATGGTCTCCAAGTCACTCTGCTGATCAGTCTGCAGCAGGAGGGCTTGACCAGACAGAGGGTGCTCCCCTGGCAGGCGCATGTAGTGTGCCGGGATCACCAGTGTAGGACGCACCCTCGTGTAGCCTTCTCCTCCACTTAGCAGGTCCACAGAGCCGCAGCACAGCAGCTGGCCCGGCCGGGAGAGCAACGGGGGACTGGTACGCTCCAGGTGGTCCACAGAGCGGGACAGAAGGTAGTCCGGAGCTCTGCACTCACATCCCTCCCCTCTACTGGGGGAGTGAGGAGGAGAGGAAGGGGAGACGCAATCAACAATCCCGACACCGCTCAGGTGGCTAGCCGACACCAGACCGTGATTGGCGGATGCATCTGAAATCGGATTGCTGGATGAGCAGACGGAGGTGTATGATTGACGGTAGCCTCGGTCTGTTCCGCATGAGAGGGCAGCCTTTAATTGGAACGTCTCCACAGACTGCAGGTAGTCTCTGCTGCGAGGCGTCAGATTGCCAAGAGATGAGCCGTGGTGGCTGTTGCCGAGAGAGGAGCGGCTGTGTTTGCTGTGATGGATTAGGCTGTGCTGGCGATGATTGTCTTGGTGCTCATATGAGGAAGGCTTCAGCATTGGTGTGGTCATGTCGGGCTCAGTCGCCGTAGAAACAAGTTCCAGCTGCGCCTAAAGAGTGCATCATATACAACTGTAACACACTTTTTAAATATACTTAGTGTAAAGTAAGATATAAAGCAGACACCAACCAAGGAAAACATCCTATCTAGTAAAGTAATCTTATCCCAGATCAAACAAGAGCATTTTTGAAACACTAAAGATTCTTCGTAGTTTGAGAAATATTTTTTTTATCCCCACCACAGGAATATTTGATGAAGGATTCACTCCTCAGCTGGGCAGATGTGACACAGGGAGCCAGTATTCCTCTAATGTTCACTACAACAGTGCATGTTAAACTAGCGACTGAACCGTTCTCTGTAAGTCAGACAGACCTCGTTGCTGATGAGGTTCAGGTGGGACATGGAGGTGGCTTGGTCCCTCTTACTGCCGTCCAGACCAGAGGACTGTGCGATCTTGCGGTGAGACCCTCGAGGCTTCAAACAACGACGCCTGCGCAACACAGAGACACAGAGATTAGGATTCAATCAGTAGAATCCGTTTGACTTGAAATTCTTCTCCTCGGAACAAATAAATCCAGGAACTTAAATTGTATAGTTTGTGCTCTACTTTGTTTACATTTAATTATTCAACCATTTCAAGTCACTACATATTTTCTGCTTCAATCGAACCAGATATGACCTGCTATGAATAACTTTCATATGAATTTGGACCATTTTGGTGCCGATATCACAACTGAAGATTGGATAATAGTGCAGAAAAATAAAACCTTTGAAGAGCTCATTATGTTCACTTTACGGAACTTCGCTAGTACATTTAGAGGCTAAATGTTGGCGAGGACAGATAGTTTTCAGACCTGTCACTGGATGCTGAAGGTTGCTGAATTGATTGAGACTAAAATAAATTTACCTCTAGTTAATGTTAAATTAAATGTGTCATACATGACATACATTAGTGTTCATGACACTAATGTGTATTATAAGATAAGATAAGATAAGATAATCCTTTATTAGTCCCTCAGTGGGGAAATTACAGGATTACAGCAGCATTGCTCACAGTAATAAGTAAAACAAGTAGTATAATAACAGAAATAAGATAAAAGAGTAAAAAACAAGAAGAATATTATATATACAGACGGAGTAGAAATAGAATAAAGTGGATAAAGTGTATAAAATAAATTAAAAAAATTAAAAAGTACTTAAACGTATTAGTATTGCACAAATATATATTTAGTATTCAGTGGACAACGTCAAGTACAAAAATTGTGAAGCATGAATTAGTCAGCTATTGTGCATTCACATGTTCCACACATAAGAACTATGTTTTGGAGACACATCTGGCAACTTCTGACACGCTTTAATGTTTCACACACCTGCAGTAGTACAACAGGAGGCAGAGCAGGCAGAGCAGGATGAGAGCCATGCCTCCCAGTATAGCCAACAGGAACACTGTGTGGTACGTGCTGATGTCCTTCGCAAACACTGGACCTGTTGGTCAGACCAGAGGTCATGAAGAAAATTAGTATTTTATGTGACAGCTTTTGCTCAATGAAAAAAAAAAACAATGTTTTATTATGATGTATTTTTATCACCCGCGACACCTACGCCAGTATTGTTTTCACCTTGTAAAGCGTCAGACATACATTTTGCAAACGCGGTTTCATTTATACTACAATTGAGGGTCCGTGAAGCTTTGGCATTTCAAGCAAGCGCATTTTCTGATCCACAAAATCTGTGTTGTAATCTGTGTCACTGCAGTCTCTCACCTGAGTGTAGTGGGGACATGGCGGCCACCCAATATCCCAGCTGAGGAGCAATGTAGGTCAGACTGAGCTGGTTGCCGTCCCGCTGCACATGACCCCAACTGCTCTTTATCCAGGCCCCTTCACACACACACACAATCACAGGGCTTCAAATTAAATTTCCCAACAATGTTGTTGTATAAGAAACCGTGTGTCCATTCACAGAGTGCATTAGAGGCAAAGTGACAACTCCTAGGCTTGCAGCAACCTCTCACCTGACTCTTATAAACAAAGCAGCACTCTACTTACCTATGTTTAAATACCTGTCAAGTTTGTTATTTATGTTTAAAAAGAAAAATGTGTTACTGTGACAGAAGTATGATCAATCAACATAAGGATTCACCAAGTTAAATTCAAGACTTTCCAAGACCTTTTTAAGACTACATATCATTTTTTGTTGTTAAAATGTCCACTTCTGAAACGAGGAGCTTTCGGACTGAATGTTTGCTACAGGTCTGATGATGCAGACAGAAATGAAAGATGTTTTTCCTAAACTCAGATTGCTCAGCAGTGAGGAGTCTATTTTGGCAGTACTTAACTCTCCCACATGGAGGCAGCATGCTCAGGCAAATGTCCCTAAGAGCCTATGAATGGGAGCACAATACCAGCTCCAGCAGTGCCAGTATACCAAAAGAACACAATAAAACCAGAGTCACTGATTGATTGGCTCACAGTAACTCTGCTCCAAGAGGAAACATTCAGTTGTGCCTTCACGCTTCCCCTCCTTTGGGTCTCAGGGCTTACATGGTGAACCACTTTGTTTATTTCCAGTTACACAACATCAAGTGGTCAGGAATCTAAATCGATCTTTTGGAGGGAGGAAACAAAAAAAAGAGGGAAGGAGAAGAAAACAAAGAGAGGAAACAAGAGCGAACAAAAGGGAGGAATGGAGGAAGATATGAGGGAAATGGCACAAGGAAAAGAGGGAAAGAGAAACGAGTGAGGCTGTGTGACTCAGCACGCACGCACGCACACACACACACACACACACACACACAGCCCTGCCCGGATTCACCCTGGCTGTGTTTCCACAGGGGAGTCCTCTCTCTGTATGACTGACCTGACCACAGAGATATGTAATGACTCTGTTCCCAAACCTCAATCCAATACACTGCACGGAGTCTGGCGACTGCTTAGACAATGCAAACATTTACAATGTCAATACAGCCTGTAAATTACTTCAGCTTCTCGCCCACTCATGCTCGGTCAACCCAGCTGACATGAGGGTCTTTTTGTAGTCTGCTCACCTGAGGAAGATGATCTGCATCAAACTCCTCTCAGGGTGAAGGTGCATCTGTTTACGAATGGCACACACAAACTAGGGAACTTGATGTTTGTGCGTGAAATCATTTTACCTCACGTTATACAAGAGAAAAACAGGTTTTTGTGTGTGTGCACACACATTTGCACACTCTGTAAACACAACTAAACTTCTTTCTGTTTTTTCCAACAAGGCACCACATGGATTTCAGAAGAAGTTTCTTTGTGTCCGTTTTCTGTCCTAAGTTTAACACATACATATACATACATACATACATACATAACTACGCACACACACACACACACAGTGAAGAAACTTAGTCAGGAGATGGGCCTCTCTGTTGTGTTACTTATTTGGTGGGTTGCTAAGCAACACAAGATATAGGCCCGCTGCTAGAGGCTGTGCATAGGCTACGTGTGTGTGTGTGTGTGTGTGTGTGTGTGTGTGTGTGTGTGTGTGTGTGTGTGTTCTCAGCTTTTATCAAAGCCCTTTTTATAAGCTCTGGAAGTTGATACTTTGGGCACTTTAAACAAAGCCTTATCATCTTTAAAACCATCACAGTGCAAAGATGGTTCAGATTTTCATCATTTATTGGCTCAATTAAAATGTTCCTTGATTAGCAAGAATTTCCGGGTCTCATCACAAATGCAGTTAGGACTAAAACATGTTTATATAAAGACTTAGGACATTAGATTTCTTTAATGTCAGTGATCACAGGTTATTTCTGCTGTCCCAAAATGGCCAAAATAAACTCAGTTATTGCAGGTTTAATAGATTATTTAATTGCTAGCGGATTAATCGACAAAATGTGTAATTTTCAAGTACATACCATTTCACCAGAAACATTTTAATAGGTCCCAACAGAGCACAAACATAATGTACAGTAGATCTGGAAATGTGATCCTAATGTACACAGAGAAGGATGTTTTGTTTTGCAGACACTCAACTGATGATCTAATCACTGTCTTTCAGCTGCGCCTGTCCAAGCAGAACTGGGTGTGTCACATTGCGGGACGTCTGACAACACAGATTCAAGACTGCTGAGATAAACAAAGGTTCCAGAGAGGGTTGAAGGGTCTCCGCCAGAGGAGCCAGCACCGCAGAGCTCTTTGTTTATTTAGTTCAAGATTTAACTGAGCTCCAGCAGATTATACATCCACGGTCCAATCTTGTGATGCCTGGCACTATTTGGGTTTTGACTCGCAGATTAATGTGGAGCCGCATGTTGGTAATATTTTCATGGTCTTATGAATAAATGCATTCATCACTCAGACATGGGGCTGCAAAAACTTGTGACCTCACTGCACTGCGTGGATATGCACGTGGTTTGTTAATGCTTCTATTCTGATAATTTCCTAAAATCATTCAATCATGGAAGTGGATCTCATTTACATAGAAGTGATTATATAACAGCACTGCACTTTTAAAAGGGTTATTTTTCAGATATCTTAGCGGAAGTAGACTTTATACTGGGAAAGTCGTACAGTTTTTTTGTTACTCGGTACATACCCAAGCGCGGGTCAAATCTCCAAGCAGGGATGTGATCATTTTCCTTCAGGCCACTGTCAGCCGGCAGGGGGACGGAGACGGTGATTGGCTCATTCACCTGCAGCTCCACTCCGTCGCTGGCCAATAAGTGAACAGAGATGGCTGCCACTGGAGTCAACTCAAACCTCTTCTCTGTGCCTGTGAGGGAAGCAGAAGAGTGTAAGAGAGGAGAAATGCAGTAAAAAGGAGAGAGAGTGGGAGTAAGGTGCACGGGAGGGGGAGCAGAGAAAGGAGTAACATGAAAAGGCGTAGATAAAGAAGAGTTGTAAAGAAAAGACAGACAGGAAAGAAAACAAAAGGGAAAAACAGGAAAGAAGGAAACCGGATGGAGAGTGAAAAAGCTGAGAGGGTGGAAAGTGTCACAAAGCACAAGTATGCTTGTGTTTCCTGGAGGGAGAAGGTACGTGCTGTGGCGAGGGGGATTGAGGGGTATTCAAGCTGAAACACACACACACACACACACACACACACACACACACACACACACACACACAGCCTAAAAGCGTGCAGGCGTGTGTTAGACAGAGAGCACACACACACACACACACACACACACACACACATACACACATACACACACAGGGGTTATTGTGTTTCAGGAGGTCAGATAGAGAGGCCTCTCCGGGGTAAAGTCTCTCTCATGTACCACTGCTTCTTCTGTTCTCTTCCCTCCCCACACCCTCTCATCAGCTTTCTCCTGTCATCTGTGGCCGACTCTCCTTGGCCCTATTTCTTACAGTCGAGTCTGTTACCTGCCGCCGGTTCGAGCCTCACCTGTGCCGTTGCCGCTGAGGACCTGCAGGTGGGGAAAGTGCTGGATGTGCGAGGGGGAGCTGGCCACCGTGAGCAGAGCAGTTAGGTTGGCGTAAGACGTGTTGGAGGGAAGACTCAGCGCTCTGCGTTGGAAATGAACTCTGGGCTGAGGCCTGAAACCTTGAGGAGCGACAGACAGAGAGACGTCAGAAAACATGGACATGTTGAATTTATATCCAAGTGTTTAAGCTTTAGACCAATTTCAAAAAGCTTTTGAAAAGATCACTGGCACACACTATTTGGCTCAGCGCCATTATTTTAGCGTGGCGAGCATCTGGATGAGCTGACATACGGCACAATGATTAACTGTTCATCATAACCTTTTGTATTTGTAAATAAACAAATCTGCTCTTTTAAATTGACAAAATATGATTTCACACGGCAAACATTGTCAGAAGAATGAAAGGTTCAGACAACGGCTGTGATGTGTAAATATTGAATTATTATTTAATAATACTTATAAATTATGTAATTTAAGTATTAAATACAAAAGTGTGTACTGACTTGGTGTGCATTTTTTCAATTTATAAAAATGTACATCTCACAGTTGTAATACAAACTAAACATTAAAATACGTAAAGAAAACATCTAGTACAACAACTACTTCAGTTTCCAGTTCAATTGAAATTCAATTAAGAAATCTGACAAAAATGTACGTTTCCTGGCAGCAGGAGTCCATTTTGCACACTGATGTTGTTTCAGAATGTTTTACAAGTCAATTCTCTACTCCTCGTTTTCTCCTAATGCCTTTTCAGTAGTGTAGCTATCAAATTAGGCTTAATGGAGGCAACTCTGCATCAATACAGTATATCGGCCAGTGTGATGCTACTTCCTAATATTTTTCTGTGCAATTAATAGCAGCCTTTTCATTTCTCCCCCTCCAGTCTCTGCCTGCCATTAACACATTATACTAAACGGTAAGAACTACATTTAGCTGGACTCAGCAAGGTGATGTCATTGTGGTCCGACCGTAGCGAGTGCACATTCCTCAGCAGTGAGACAAACATCCAGCTGTATATGAGAGTTCACCGTTTCTAGTTGTACTCAACATGAAGTTTGGCTCCGAAATGTATGTGCATCTTTGAACTCTTGAAGTTCAGGTGTGAGTGTTATTTCCCTTCCGAGAGTCTGTTTTCGTGAAAGGAAATGACCCTGTTTCTGTTCTTTGTGCGTTCCTTTCCTCAACTCTTCTTGTCTTTTTTTTCCCTCCACTTTCCTCTCACCTCATCTGTTCCTCCTTCTGTTGGACACTACTCTGCCCATCCCCCCCTTTCTCCCCTATTCTCTCCAACTGCTCCACCCACAAACCCCTTTTTTCCAGCACATACTGTATCATCCTCCTCCTCTTCCCCGTCTTTTATTCTCTCTCCTCGTGCCACATGCCAAGGTTTATCACTCCCCTGGGCACACAAGTTCACAACATCGTGACAAACAGTGTGTCGGACAGAGGGAAGAAAACTCCACTTTGACACGTGCTGTGGGCAGTGTGCACTCAAGAGGTTTGCATGTTAATGGCATCTGTATATTTATAAGTCTGTGAAGTTTTTATTATTATTTTTTTTTAGTTGGATAACACAGCTGACACATTAAATGATTCCCTTGTTGGTCAGTCACACAAAAGACCAAACACACAAAGAAGCTGTATTGATTCTGCAGAAAGCCTTAACTAATATAATTACACACACCGTAACAAAGAGGCTGACTAACAAAGATAGACGCAGGATTTGTGCATGTGTGGCTGGAGGATTTTTACTCAACAATAGGCTATTTACCGTCTAGGTGGGACGCATTATTTAAATTTTTAATTAAGAACAAAGGTACATTTTTTTGTTGTTGGTAGGTTTTTTTTCTTTAAAAAATGGGTTAAAAAGAAGAAACCAAAATGTTCAGAAAAACATTTTCGGCACAAAAACTGTAATTTAACAGTTTATTCTTCTTACAAATACAGAGTGTGTGTGTGTGTGTGTGCGCCGGGGGGAGCGCACTACCTTGTAAGCCTGAAACAATCTCCACAACATCTTCATACACCATCAGAGTAGCAGCTCTTTCTGGTAGCAGGTCCAGGCTGATGGAGGAAAATACTGGAACACAAATGAATACCACAAAGTGTGCACACTACATTAATGGACAGAATGAATACACAATCAGAGAAGAAACAAGCTGCAGCAATCTACCTAGCCACTTTAATGATCGCTATCAGGCATAACAAGTCATTAAACCATCTTTATAAATCTTTAATAGTCTGGCTTTCCATCCCGTCTGCTGTACAGGACACAAGTCTGACCCAGCAAAATGCACTTCTTTCCTCTTCCTTCCTTCCTTTCACTCCTCCATTGTTCAGAGCTGGTAAGCGTGATAATCCAATTGGCCGTCGTTCCGTTGGCTCATAATAGCCCCCCCTCTAGTCTACCTCCCCACTGCAACACACTCGTACACATACTTCACTGCCTCCTCTTGGGAGGTGTTCTGTGTGTAAAGTGTGTGTGTTAGTGAAAGGGAAGCTTAAGCAGCCCCCTTGCTGGGTTTTGGCATCTATTGTAATAAATTAGTAATGGAGCACTCCACTCAGCATTAGCTCTCACACCTGGCATAAACTGACAGTTTCTTTTCCACACAAACATACACACATCAAACTGGCTGCACACATGGAGATCAATAATCTACAAGCCAACACTATGAATCTAAATGTGGGTATTCAATAATATCCCTCATGCATTTGTTCTAAAATATCTCTCACACTCACACACACACACACACACACACACACACACACACACACACACACACACACACACACACACACACACACACACACACACACACACACACACACACACACACACACACACACACACACACACACACACACACACACACACACACACACACACACACACACACACACACACACACACACACACACACACACACACACACACACACACACACACACACACACACACACACACACACACACACACACACACAACCCTACCAGGTAATCTGGAGGGAGTCCAGGGCACAGAGTTTGGCACATATCCCCGTTTGGTTGCGGTGACGACCAACGGTGTCCCAAGGCGGTAGGGAAAGCGCAGGTAGGTGTTGCCGTCAGGTGATGAGGTTTCCGTGGTTACAGAAGTGTGGTTGGCGAAGAGCTGTATTGCGGCTCCTCCCAGGGGCTGGTGAGTGCTGGCATCGCTCAGGTGAACCTTCAGAGTCACCTCTGTGAACAAACGGAGTGTTTACTGAGTATATATCCAAGTGCTGGTGTGGAGAGACGAGTGGCACACAGACTTAAAACACAGTGGCGTTATAATCACTGCCGTCTCAAACAGGCATCTCTTTAACTGGGTTGGTTTCAGTGGCAGACACTTTGTCTTCAATCGACGGAGACGGCGTTCCATAACCCAGCCAATCACAAAGAGATGGCCATTTCCTGGACTCTTTCCGATGTCACTTCCCCTCTAAAACAATGGACCATTTCCCTCTCTCAAAGAAGCCTTGGTCCACAGAGGGAAAACAACTGCATATATAAACACTCCGTGTAAACGTGAAGAGGAATTAAAGAATGTACACACACTGCCTATTGATGATAAACTCGCACTAAAAGCACCTTTAAACTAAAAACTAACAGTTCACAGCATGTGGATTTAATGGATTAATACAATCTTTAAGACCTGTTTATAGACAAAATGATGAATTGAATAAAAATCAATGGATTATTCAACAATGAAAATAATAATTTGATGCAGGCCAATAAAACATGCAACATCCATTTGTGCTGCACCCTCGTTGTGAAACAATAAACAAGATATTGCCACAGTGCCGGTAATCTGTGGCAGCAGTTAGGTGGGACTGCAGGAGATGCTGTTGCATGGATGCTAATTTGTATCAGTGATTGTTGTTATTAAGGGTAACGTAAGGTTGCAGCTGATAAAGTGGGGCTGATTTGAATTACTGTTATATACTGATGAGTAGCGTATGAATTTCACCCCTTTTGGATCAATAAAGTTTTAGCCATAGAAATTGATGTTCCACACACACACACACACACACACAGTAAATAGTAACTAAAAGTATCAAATGGAAAAAATCAAAACTTGGTATACTATAATTTAAAATGTACACAAACCCACAACCTCTCTCTCCATCTTTGCAAACACAACAGCCTAAACCCTGTTTGATCATTGGCTGCCGGTTGACCCACGGTGACCTTTCAATTAAGGCTGAAAGGTTTTCTTCCTTCACCTAAATATGCCCACCTCCCCCATACTCTGTGCAACTGAATTTCATCGTAACTCTTTCTTGTAACCCCACCCTCCGTCTAACACACACACACACACACACACACACACACACTAACACTACACATTCCCCTGACTAGACCGATCCCCCTCCCCCCACTCAGAGATCCTGCGGTCAGCAAGGAACTACTATGACAGATCTGGTGAGAGTTCAGCCCGAGTGCAGCAGGCTCCACCTAAAAACAGAGCGCTGCACCAAATGATACCTTTGCATGTGACGTGTTGGAGTGAGGAGGTTCGGCAGAGCAACGTGTCATTTTCAAACTATACGCATCATTACCCCGAGAGGTCTGGTGTGAATATTTGCTCTGTGGCTGCTTTCAGACTCTTCACTTCATTCATATTGCATTGGCACTGTCACAGCTAGAGGACTAGAAAACAAAAAGACATGACAGAAATTTGCCATAGCATTAAGAATTGGTGTGTGTGTGCACAGAGAGAGATCATGACCTCACTTCCTGTCCCACTCCCAGTGATGTGTTGTTAGGGGTACCAGCTGTGCTCACTTTAAAAAAAAAAACTCCCCTGGGAGACTCCAGATTGACAAATGCAACAGTCGCCCTCCCAATCCTCATCCAACAAATCACTACTGTGATGACATCATTGTTAAACAAGCTAGAGTCTCCTCTGCTCCAACACACAGGAGAGAATATGATGTTCAACCTGAAGAATGACAGAAGATCTCGATTCTGCAGCTAAACCAGCACCTTTAACTGTCCCTCGCTGTATTTACTCCTCATCCGAGTGTGTTGAGTACCATATGGAGGGTACAGGCATCAGAGAGAGTTTTGTCTGACCAACGCTGTGATCTCAGACCAATTATCCCAGACAGCAGCAGCCAAAGCAGCAGGGTGGTGTGTCTGAATGCAAGTAGAAAGATAGGAACCTAAAAGGAGAAAACGGGGAAGACAGAGTGTGTATGTTTTTCAGTCCACTAAAACTTGAATTAATGCGAGCTTGGTGCATTAATCTGAGGTTACAGGGAGGCGAAGCATTTCTGCACCATAAAAGTGAGGTGTGATAAACTGGAAATGCCTGGTATGGCTGGCATCTGTGGGGTGTGTGAGGGGGTTTGGTGTTCTTCCAAACAGAGGAGGGGGGGAAGCAGATGCTTTCTGCACACGAGGCTGATTTGAAAGCTCGTCCACAACATCCAGTCGAACTACGTTCAGCTGAGTGGAGCGACTTTTCACAAGTTACTGGACTTCCAAGTGATGTCAGTGGAAAAAACTACATTATTTTGTTAAGAATTAATCTGTTGTTGATGTGCATTTTCAGTAAGCACATAAGATTTTTTTTTTTTTTTTAATTTTCAGGGGAAATATTCTGATTGATTTAAAAAGATTTCTAAATTATTTTTAAGCTGGAGGTTAAAAAGATGGATAATAAATAAAAGCCAAATGCAACAACTTCAACTTTGCGACTTAAATGTTACTCAAGCTTCAACTGAATAGAACAACATTTGGGGCCGATGAGGAAGGCTACAGTTGTTATATTACGGTATAATACAAACATAAAATGCCATATTTTCATCATATTTCGTAGACTGTTTTCCACCATTTGAGGGTTAACTAGCACTTTTTTAAATGACTTAATCTCCATACCCTTGTTTTTCTCCTTCAATGACATAATGGCATCCAACTGGAGAAAATGCTCAACAATGTCAAATTGGTTTGGGGTTTGGGATAGAGAAGATCAAATCTTCAACAAACCACAATAATATATTCATAAGAGTGAGAAGACGGTAACTGCAAATGTATTTATCCCGATTTGAAGCAAGAGTGCATGGTTGATGACGAGAAGAGACAGAAATCATGTGACAAGAATGGAAGAGCTCTTGTAAAATTGACACGTTTAAATAAATAAAAGTATACAGTCACATATCATATTAGTATTATATCATAAATGTATCCTTAAAAAAAAAAAGCAATGCAGTCAAGGATTAAAGTATAGGAAAACTACACCTGCATGTCAATTTCAAACTCCGACTAACTGTGATTCTGGATGTAATTACTTGTTCAACCACAGCAAAAAGTAAAAAACAAGAACTGAAGCGAGTTGTTTTCCATTCAGAAAAAATAACAAACATCTGATTCTCTAAAACAAGAAATAATTAGGTCTTTTAAAAAAAGTTATGGGAACGAAATAAAGAACACACAAAAGGTCAATGCAATTAAGAATGAATCATCAACAGGGACAACGGGAAACATGACAAGACATGTCACAACATGTGAAAAAGAAGAAAATTGTGTTTTAAAAACAAACACACACACACACACCACGCCCGTAGTGAACTACAGCTCTGCCACTATAAGAAAAGAAAAGGGCTATCAATAGGTGTTCAGCCTGCTATTTCCCCTCATCTGGATTAAAAGTCGATCCCATTAACTCAGCAGGGGACGCAGCAATTAGGTAACATTATTATGTCTCTGGCTGCAGAACACATGGACTCTTACCACAGCACATATTCCCATCCACATACTGCATTATAAGCCATTATGCTCGTTGGCTCAGTAGATCATTGCCCCCCCCCCCTCCCTAAACACTATGCTTTCTCATGACCTGGTGTATCTTCCCCAAAAGGGATCTGCTGTTGGCACTCACACCAGCAGCTCATGATTACAATCAAGTTTGGCTAGCTGGTGACAATACGATTGGATTGGTCTACTTCCTGGAAGCCCTTGTCCAGCTTCAGCGAATGTTTGTCTGTGAGAGATGCAATGCCATGCCTATTATGGGCAGCAGTAATGTGAGTGAGATCTATATCTGCGGGTAGATTGTCTGTCTGGCTCCACTCATCCATGTTGTCTGCTGGACAGACCATGAGAAGTCCTCAGTATCGACCTGAACATAACCTCCCCCGGGACAACTGAAGGTCAATCTGAGACAAAGTGAACACCAGAGAAGGAAAGTGAGAAAGAAAGAGAAAACAGATAGCAGAGAGAGGCATGGACAGACTTTACCTTGTTCTCTACAGGAGCTTGTTGTTGTGAATTTAGCTAATTGTTGTGATCCAGAAAATGCCTGAGGACAATCTTTGAAGGAGAACTACTTCAAAGGCTCCTGAACTGATCACGAATATATAATATCAGAAACCAACTTGATAAAAATCAATAATACGCATTACTTTTTAAAAAGCCTGACTGATTTACAGCATCAGTTACTGTAGGTTTACATTCATACTTGTACTGTAAAGTAAACACAGTTGTAGTGAGAAGACCTAATGGAGGCCCAACGAAAAAGTAATACAGACAACGTGTGCGATGTCTGCATGCAAGAGATAAAAGTGATGGATAAAAACAGATGTGGCTCCACTTTAGAAGTTACTATGACAGGGAAGCTTTGAAGTTCGTGACTGAATGAGCCGCCAACAGATTATTGTGATTCATGCTGGCTTTAAAACTTTGAATGGCTCGTCTGTTGTAAGTGACATGATTCCTTTAGAATACACTGCTATCTGCAGACACTAGAAACTTTATGCCTTTTAACACCATTTTTGTATTTAATTCCTTGAAGCAACAGCTTGTCTTCTTCCATCTTCTTTTATCTGTAGCATTTTAAAAAAAAGCAAAACCCTGGTGATGCTCGTTATATATGTATTACTTAGCAGGGCGGATTATTTCCTTTTCTTTATAGGTATGTCTATAAAATGTCAAGAAATATTAAAATAACAAATCAGTTATATATCACATTTTCACATTGGAAAAGCTAGAGCCAGAGAAGGTTTGGCATTTTAGCTTAAAAAAGGACTAACTATATTAATCAGTTATCACTATTGATGTATATATAATATATAAACATAATGTTATATATAGTAAGCTGACACACTTTGCGGGTTTTGTTGGTTGGGTAAAACAAATCATCTAGGGCTCTGGGAAATTGTTTTTTTCCACGATTTCAAAACAAGGAAATAATCATTAGTTGCAGCTCCAGCACAAAGTGTAAAGTTTGAGCTTGTTGGACTCCATCTACTTCCGGTTTGACACCTGAACCAGGTGGATGGTTGCAGTCATGGTTTAGTAAACCTAAATAACACACAGAAACAGCATAACAGCAACCTCCTTCCACAAAGTGCAAACAGTGCGAGACCTTTACGCCGTTAGAGGTCCACATCATGCTCCATTATAGTGGTCCATCTTCCCAGAGAGACCCTCACAAAGAGAGAAAGAGGGGTTTCTGAAATGACAAATCGCAGCAGCTGGACTCACTCCTCCGCTGCCTTATTCCGGACAATACGAGGGCATGTTGACACTGACAAAGTAGTCCACACAGATATGACTCCACCACAACGAAAACCCAGATAACAAACGTGTCAGATAAGTTCTCCTTCAGCCTCCAGCTAACTTGCTAAAGCTACGTTCGGGTCACATCAGCACCCCGGCTGGTTAGCACCAACATTAGCCCCCATCTTGATACCGAGGCACTAAACGCGTTAAAGCACTTTTACCCTCCGTGGCTGCACCCTCCGGTGACGTTTTGGCGTCCGCTCTGGAGCCGAGGAGTCCCACCAGGAAGAGGACCGCCGCAGCGGCTCGTCTCCGGTCCGCAGCCCGCATCGTTGCAGATGTGAGTATCCAAACAAAAAAAACAAAAAGTAGAAGCCAAATATATTGTTTTCACCAACTCACTGAGCGGCCACAATGGGCGCACACTGGGTTTATTCCGCAGAGGGGGCGAGTCTCCATGTTTAGCAGCATCAGCCTGTGAATCCGTGCTTCCCCCGAGCCGTCGTGCATCCCTCGGCCCTTGTGCCGCTACGTCGTTTTTTATTTTTTTCATCGACTGGTCAGAGAGGAAGACGGCCCCCTTTCCTCTGAGCCACATGCCGGAGAACAGCACCAACAGGAGGCTCCTTCCTCTCACATGTGCGGACCTCCAGCGCCACCTGCCAGACAAATAGTGGACAGTTTCTTCCAGCTTGTTTTTTGCTGCTCGGGGTAATTTCTTTATTATATTCTCCTAATTTTGGGCCCAACATGACAGAGCCCAAAACTGACGTCAAAGATTTAAATAAATGATATAATAGTTTTAGTCAACTAAATCGGAGAATGAAGGAAACATATAAAGCGTAAAGTACCAATCAGTTGATCCAATGAATTACAACTTTATTATTTTATTAATCTGATCTTTTCACGCTAAACTTCATTCATTTAATTAGTTATATGTATTCAGTTTTATTTTTGATTTGTCTGATAATCTTTTATAAAAAACGCTTTTTTTCAAATTAATTCACAACACAACACAAAATGACAATCTCCTGATTTTGGGCTAAAAATCACGAAAACCCCAAACTAACATAATGACACCTTCGTCTCCCTCTGCACATGAACTGCTTTAATTATTAGTTCCCTTCTGTTTTTGAACCCAAAGGTCTTGTGCCATTTATGTTTGTAGCACAGGCTCCTCCTGGTCTCTGTACGGACCTCCAGCGCCATCTGCAGCCCGAAAAGAAAACTGCCAGAGAGAAGTAGGTATGAAATCATATTACCTGTTTTAATGTAAACTATTCGGCAGGTTGAACTTTCCAGGGGGGTCTTATTTGTTTGTTTTTACTCCCAAGAGTAAATCAACCACCACTTCTCCCAACAGCTGCAAATGTTCTTTGAGAAAACAATAAGATCTTCAATACTCAGGTTAGTCTTTTTTTTGATTTCTCACTTTCTTTTGATTGAGATATACTAGTTTAACTTATTCCGATTTCTAAAAGCTATTCAAATAAATCAATCACTGCTCATAACATATGAAATATATGTGCAATCTATAATGAAGCATTGTGAATATATGTTACATCACAAACCAAAAAGGTTGGTAATCATATATTATATTTAGAATTAAATATTTGCTCTGCTTATGTAAGCGAAACTGTCTTTTCACAACAGCTACCAAATCTATAAAAGTCTCTCTCGTGCAAACAGGTTAGACGGGTTGTTGCCATCAACTATAATATAACGAGGAAGTCTCATAGCAGTACTAGTAGTGCTTCCAATAACTCGTGAATACTTGGATCCAGTTCTGTGATGACTTTCCTTTAACCTTCAGTTTTCCTGTTTTTCATATGATCTAGTCCTGTACACATGAAGTGAAGCTTGCCGAGAGATTAAAGTATTTTTCCAGACTAAGAGACTCCACCGATGAAGACCTGCAGCTCAGACATGAGGCGCTCTGCTCTCATAATCCTGATGATCAACAGCTTCTGTGCCTTTTCGCAAAGTAAGAATGAGTTTTACATGTAATACTGGGTTCTAGTAACATTAAAAGGCTACTTATGGAAACCAAGACAGGATCAAATAGAAGGCTCTTGCTGGAGATCTTTGTCATTATAGGTTTATACAAATACATGTTTAATTTTCCATATTTTCTACTGTTTCCAGTTCCCCATGAAGTTGTCTATGTGGTGGGCTGCTTTGAAAATGGCACAACTGAAGCTGTGTTTGAGTTTGATGCAGAGGAGCTTCTGTACGTGGACTTTGACAGAGATGAGGTTGTTTACACTATGCCCAGATTTCTTACTGACGACCCAAGCAAACTATTTGAGAATTTGAACGTATTTAATAACGCTAAGAAAAACCGGAACATATGTTTATCAATTATTAAAATTTATAAATTGGAGGAGAACAATCCACCAGAAGAAATGGGTATGTTAATCTCAACAGTTCTCTCTAGTGATGTGATTGACCAAAAGCAGATGCTAGTTTTTAATTGTCCTTTGTCCCACTATAGACCCCCCTGAGAGCATCCTCTACCCTTCAGAAGAAGTTCAGTTGGGAGTTGAAAACAGCCTCATCTGCTTTGTGAATCATTTCTACCCACCTGAGATCAAAGTCAGCTGGACCAGAAATGGCCGTCTGGTGTCGGAGGGGCAGTCACTCAGTCGATATTATCCCAATAATGACCAAACCTTCCACCAGTTCACCACCCTGACGTTCACACCAAAGGAGGGGGATATTTACAGCTGTACTGTTGAACACTTAGCTTTGGACAGGCCTAAAACAAGGAGCTGGGGTAATTGTGTTCATCGAGTGAAGCCACTTAAATATTAAAGTATTACAATGATTTATTGTGAAATACTTTTTTTGCGTCTGCAATAATGCTTTTTCTTTTTTACATTCCTCCACAGTACCTGACTTCAGTCATCCCAGTCTTGGACCAGGTGTTTACTGTGGAGTGGGCCTGACTGTGGGCTTGTTGGGAGTAGCAGTTGGAACTTTTCTAATGGTTAAGGGATGCCGTGGACAGTAATTTAAAAGATACACATGAAATCTATGATGATGGTGTACATGCATTTTAAACAAAATAATGTTTGAGTGCACCATTAATCATCTTTTAAACTGTGACTTAGCTTTGAGAGAGGTTTGAACATTAGGCCTGCTGTGGCCCATTGAAGAATTAAATAAATGAAGATTAAATGATCAGTTTATAAATACCCTGTACGTATGCTAGATTATGTTGTACTTCTTAAGAGAGACTGTCACGTTTTATGGAATAAATAACGTATTTTCCGTATTTAAAATGAAATGCTGAATTCATAAGCAACCTCTACTCCACGATGTACACTCAAACCTAAAAGAGATCAATATTTTTGACATTACTGAATTCAGGAAGGGCTTTGCATTTACACATTGTATGACAAATGGGCCTTTGGGTCTTAATAAAGTTTATTAAAACTTCTTTGAAATTCATTTATTGTCATTTTTGTTTGCCTTGTTATTACTGTGTCGTTGATTACCGCGTACCATGCTGTCTGTTGGATTACTGTTATCTGTAACTTTATTATATTGAGGTTTCAATTACACACTAACTTTTCTTGAACATATAATAACCTTCATTTAATCAGGTAATCATATTCAAGATCTCTTTTGCAAGAGCGCCCAATATATGATGAGTGATGATGTAATGAGGCGGACTTTGCAGGAGACCTTTATAAATACAAATGTCAGAAAGTAGTTCCCTTCTTGTTGCTAGTGAGGACCAGCTTACTTTCTCATGTACTACAAAGTGATGAGGACGATATTTATCTCCTGTATTGAAACACAGTGCACGATGATAAACTGCATCTAGTTGTTTAAGATATGAGAATTAAGAATATATCCAACAGACAATATGGTTGACTAATCATGTTCCTGTCCTCAAGTAAAAAGCAGTGATGAAGAAAAACTAAGTAAATTAAGAATTATACTTAAGTACAACTTTGAGTTGCTACATTTCAGAGGGAAATATTGTATTTCTTCCTCCACTACTTTAATGGGGCAGCTTTGGTTACCGTTTACAGATTACATTTAACTTATAAAACAGTATATAAGGTACTTTAAACTAAACTTCTCCTCCACAAGCTACAACATTAACATGCCTTGTAAAATGAAACTCCAATAATTAAATATATAATAATATAACTCTGACATTGGCCATTCTGCTGCATAATAACTACTTGACTTTTTACCATTTAAATATTGTTTTCTGATAATACCTGTTTGTTCTCAAGTAACATCTTAAATGCTTTGTATTGTAGCATTATGATAATATCTGATCAACTTCAACCACTGTTACAATGCTAAACATTAATAATTGTGTTGTGCTTACTGCTCTCCTCTTAGCACCCACTGAGTTAGTTCAGAGATAAATTAGATTTTTAATCGTGTTAGCTGCTTTAATTCAAGATTAAATACAAATGAGTCAGTTCATCCCCCAATGCTGACATCCAAGTCTGAATCAGATTACTAGAATTGTATGTTGCCACACCTGTTTACAAAAATGTTGCAGATCCCTCTACCGTTTTACTTCCTCATGTTTTCAGTGCGAGATTCATTCACTTTGTCTAACTTGTCTTTCCTCATATGTAACCATGCGCATTCACAGCTTCTTTTCTTTGCTGTTTCGGCTCCTTTTATATTCAAGAGCTGGTAAGTAACTTAACATTAAAATAAAAACGGTCACTGTTTATTTGTGTTGCTGTTCACAACAGCGCATTGACAAGATAGACAGAGCAAATCAGTTGCTACAACATCAATACCAATGCTATTACCTATTGTTGGCTTTATGTTACAGATGCTCTCTTTGGTCATGGTTTTATTCGGTGCCAGTTTACTTCCTCCAATGACACCGTTTATTTGGAGCAGTACTACATCAACAAGATGCTACTGCTCCAATACAACAGCACTTTGGGAAACGTTACCGGCTACACAAAGAAAGCAATAGAAATTGCACGTGACTTCAACAAAAGCCCGACTTTCCTGAGACAAGAAAAAAAGAATCTGGAGAAATGCAAATCCCACGTCTCATTATTATTGGATGTCCTTTCAAAAACAGGTGACTTTGTGTTTTGAAACTCTGGTAAGGCTTTTGACGACAGCATGCAAATTATGGTGTAGTTATTTTGTATATGTGTGGTATCAATAAAATACTTACTGGGCACATATAGCAAGACAAATACAAGTGAAGAATTTGGGGAATAAGGGGTTAAACACTTTGAGTTTAAGAGGGTAAATAATCTAGTGTGTACTAAGTGCATGCAAGTATGTTCTAAATTACTGCATACCTATTTAACTATTCTGTATACTGTAATTTGGCCAATATACATCAATAGTTAGTTATTTCATCCCATAATTATTAAATAGGTATGCAGTAATTTATGTAACTAAGGAACCAATTTACTTTACACTGGCACCCCCATACCCAGTGTACATAAATCGTCATGTGTTTTCATTGCTAGTATGGCCGGAAATCATTTGAAAACGATGCTGAAACGGCCGTGTGGACGTAGATCGTTTTTATTTTGAAACTCTGGTTTTAAATGGAAATGTATTAGTGTGGATTTAGCTTTAGTCTCTGTCCTCCGCCTTAGGCTTTTTTCTTCTGCCTCCCATTGATAACCATGAAGTATTTCATTGGAATACCACATGAATATTCACACAGTCATTTGTGGGCTGTTATCTTAAGTATTACCCAAACTCGCAGCATTATTGGTGTTACATAAGTGACAGTTATGCTGTTTCATGCCAACGTGTTTGTCTATTGCTTGTCTTTCACAAAGTGGAGCCCTCCGTCAGGCTGAGGTCAGTTGATGCAGCAGGCAGCAAACATCCAGGCATGCTGGTCTGCAGTGTGTACGGCTTTTATCCCAAACAAATCAGAGTGACTTGGCAGAAGAACGGAAATAATGTGACATCTGATGTGACGTCCACTGAAGAACTGTCCAATGGGAATTGGCTCTACCAGATTCACTCATATCTGGAATTTACACCCACACCTGGAGAGAAAATCACCTGTATGGTGGAGCATGCCAGCCTCACAGGGCCCAAGCTTTATGAGTGGGGTAAGAGAGTGACAGGAGGTGTTCTGATAATAAAAAAAACTAACAGAGAGCTCTTCATTTAAACAGCGTTACGGTAGACGACTTGATATAATTATTAATGTTCAGTATGGAAATCTAATTTAATGTTTGTGAACATTTTTATTTTCAGACCCAACATTTGAGTCACAGAGGAACAAAATTGCTGTCGGGACAGCAGGGCTGGTGCTGGGTCTGGTGTCTTTAGTTACTGGGATGATTTTCTACAAGAAGAACCATGCTGGTAAGAGAACAGATTAAATAAACCAAAAAAAGTCTGTGTCAGTGTTAGCAGCTGAGTCAAATAGATTGTAGAGATAAATAGGCCGTATCTAAAGACTACAATGACATACATAAACAGAACATTCTGCTTTTGATGCCACTGAAACATTACATCACTGTTGTCTGAAGCGCAACTCATAGACATCCCTGCATTGATGCATTTCTGTCAGAAAAGATTCATAATTTCATCATCTTTTAAATTGTAGAGCATGAAAGTCAACACCAACAGTAATTATTTTCACAAAATCCATCAGAGTTCATGGAGAGCCTCTAGTTTTCAACACTTTGCAACACCAAATTATTATAACTCAAAATCAATGTGTGACTTTCTTTTTCTTTTTCTTATTCTAGGCCGAATATTGGTGCCAACAAGTTAAGGCAGACGGACACTTTGGCTGAAACATATGTAATACAAGCCAAAATGGAAGAGGATGGAATAAATAAGGTGTCGAGTCCCACAGTTCAGGAGGTTGATATGCAGTGTACAATATATAGAGGAATACTTTGTGTTGTGCGGATAAATCTATTAAAAGTAAGCTTTTAATTAAGTTTGAGGTAATAATATATAAAGAATTGAAAATATCTTGTCAAGATCTTCTTTAGAACTGTACACATCGTCATAATTTAAGAGAGCTTATTTTCCATGAAATGGTTTGACTATACCCTGTAATATTTTGGTGATTATCAACGGGAATGGCCTTTTAATTTTTAATTATGTTGATTAAAAATATATACACAGCACTATGGTTCTGGCTAATACAAATGTCTAGTGTCATGAGCTGGGTGCTAATCACATGATCTGATATACAAGATGTACTGGATTTATATCTGTCATAACATAAATATATCAAATACACACTTCTTACCAATGGACTTATGCATGCAATACATTTATATTTTGACATGTTTTTCCTAATCTTTCTTGTTGGGTTGAGGTTGTCGTTCAAAGAAGTACAAAAACATTATGTAACGCCAAAGTACTGTAAACTAGGAGTCTGGTCTATTTGGTTGCTGTGTTGATGCCTACTACAAGATGAAGAACATTCTCCAGGTGAGAACCGAGATTACATTAAATCAAATGAATATAACAAATGATAAATAACAATTGCCCTGAGCCTCTTTACTTAGGAACAGGACAAACAACACTGGGACTTGGAACACAGAGACCTGAAGTAAGAGAGGCCTGTGGGGATTTGTACTAGGACCCTTATACAATCCAATCTAGGTGCGCAGAAAGTTATTATATTCACAAAACCCGAAAAGCACTGTTACAAACCTACTGGACGTCAGTGACTCACTTTCCTTGCATGAAAGTAGGTCAGGCTTGTGGGCAATGGAGCCCTCACTCATGGCTGTAGCCCTCAACAAGGTTGAAGGCTACAGCCAGACTGAGGTCAGCAGTGCCCACTGCTGAAGTGCCCACAAGCTTGACTTACTTTCATTGCATGAAAGTGGGTCAGAATTGTGGGCATTGCAGCTCTCAGTCATGGCTTTAGCCCTCAACAAGGCTGAACAGATTGGACACACTAACCTTGTTTACTACTCACACAAAATATAGAGAGGGAAAGGGATTGGGAGTAGGAATCGGAAAAGCAACGCCAAAATAAGCAAAAAAAACTGACTTGACACAAGCTGCATGGGTTGTCTTCTGCTAGGTCACATTACAGGGGGACTGGTTTACTTTCTCAATGCTCAGTCAAGTTCCCATCCTTATTGTGTTCATGTGGTTTGTAGAGACTCTTTGGGTTTTAGGGCGACTGACATGGAAGAGCAATTTGCCATTTTTTAATTAGCATTTAATTCAGTGTTTACCAAACTTTTTGTATGAAGACACACTCATTAAAAATGACAAAACATCTCAACCCAATTCACAATAGGCCTTTACTATAAATTATGAGAGCGAATTTGTGACCATCTTTACTGCCATTTCTGCATCACCTTATATTATCTTGAATAGGTAAACCAGCTATTTTTAAAATATATATATTTGATCAATCACAACCGTGTTTTATGCATGTGTTATTGGAAATGTATACATGTGTTAAATACTTTATGAATGACAGAGTTAACAAACAGATTAGTTTTAAGCATCTCGTAGAAGTAATTTAGGAGAACTCGATGCATGATGCATCCACCAGTTTTTTCTCATATTTTGAATTTTCTCTTAGGTACCAACATAATATACAAAAATAGAATATTAACTTCATTAATAATTATTAATATACGGATTCTAACCACCACAACTAAAGCTATTAATCTATAGATTTATATTTGCCGAAGTCATTTTGGACCAGTAAGTCCATGTTTTCTCGAAGACAGCGTCCAGGGTTTAAATCTCTCACCTGAATGTTGCTCTTTCTGCGCCTGCGCACTCCGAAATAATGAGTCGATTTGGCTTCTATTTTATTTTCCTCTTCTTGCTAATCAAAAGCCCGAGTTTGATCCTTGTCTTGTGTTTCGTCATTTATGTTTACATTCATTACAGAACGCGATAAAAAAAAAATAAAAAAAGATAATTTGAGGGGAAAAATAGATACGAATTGATAATAGCTCGTGTTACAAGACGGCGGATGTGCAACGTTATCACCGTGGTTTCTTTTCAGTTTACAAACACGTCACGAGATATCTCGTCCTTGCAACTCTGCCTGGCGTCAGTCTGAAGTGATGGACTGTGCTGTTCCCGTCTCGGAGGTCGGACCAAAAAACTCAACCAAAACACCGGAGAGGGCGTCGCGGTTACGTTACCGAGCCGCGATAAGAGGCGAGAGATGCGTGATAACAGGCAGCTATAAACACGCAGATAGAGGATGTGTGCAAACAGCCTGCGCTCAACGACCAGAGAGCGATTCTGCAAAACAGCCGGTAAGATTTAGAGACACTGTTTGATTTTAATGACCTGCTGCAACAGGTGACATAACCTAAGACACCTTTAATGTGTGCACGTGGAGACTTTCTATCTTTTGTTACTAATCTATTTATTTCGTTGCTCCACTTCACGCTGTTCTAACACACCATATCTGTATATCTTACTTTATTCTACTGTACCTCAGCCAGTGGTGGAAAGTGAGAACATGTTGATACTTATTGATTTCAAGAGATTCAAGATTTTATTTCATATGTATACTCCAAATACACCACATTACAGTGGAAAATATTGTTCCTTTAACTCCGCTGCATTTATTAGACAGCTATATATATATATTTGAAAAACCTGTGTAAATGTTTTACACAGTAATTGCAAAAACTTAAATCACTAAACAGCATATAACATATCTCCTGGCCCAACGTTAAAATGTTAAAAGTAAATGCAGCAATACATTATAACTGACAGAAACCATTTTGCCCGAATTTTTTTAATTTTTTACTTAATTTAGTATTTTCCAAGTGTATCCTACTTTTACTTTAGTAAAAATATACTCCTCCCACTATACTGAACTTACCCTTTTCTGCTATATTTCCCTATTATGTGTTCTGCTGTCCATTATTCCAACACTTTTATTAAAAATAGATTTATCAATTCTGAAAATGATCTTTTCTTTTTAGTGTAAAAGGTAAAACTTCTATGTAAATGTACCAACTAAATGTCAAGTTTCGTTTTTCTAGGGTACTTTTACCACATATTAACTGTAAACTTAACTGACTGGACTTTTTCCCATATATAAACTAGTGCCTTGTTGTCTTCTCCACAGTTCTTCTCTGACGATACTTCGCAGTGACCCTGCCTGTGTGTTCAGCTCAATGGGTGTCTTACTGTCAGTTTGGATGTGCAGCAGGGCAGAGAGTAGCCCTCTCTCCTCTTCATCAGCTTTCCCCTCTCTGGCTGTCGCGACATCCTCTCGCCTTGCTGTCACTCTGAACTCTTTCCCGGTTGCTCCAGCAGACAGTCGTTCACACTGGAGCACAGTGCACTGCTCCTCTCACTTCCTGCTGTCTGCCTGCAAACAGGAAGTGACACGTTCACCTGTTGAGCTGAGCAGCGACGGGGTAAGAGCAGAAATGGGGGTGAAGACTGGGCTTCATGTCTGGGAGTTGCTGTGGAGTCCCAACCACAGAGGTAGCCATGCCGTCATGGGCATTTCCAGGCAGAGCTGCCCCCTGCAGGCCTCAGGCTACAACGTGCTAATTGGCAGAGACTCGCAGTCCTGGGGTTGGGAACTCAAAACCAATCAGCTCTGGCATGCTGGGCAGAGTCTGGGACCTTACCCAGGAACCAAGAAGAGATGCCACTCTGAGGCCGTGGAGGATTTTAGGACACAGTCTTCCACTTCATCCCACACAAAGACGACACAGACACCTCTTCCCATCCCTGAGCGCATCCTGCTGGTCCTGGACGCCGACGCAGGGACTCTGGGATTTGTTGTTGATGGCAGCTTCCTTGACGTTGCTTTCAAAGACCTCCCTCGTGGAGTGGAGCTGTTCCCAGCTGTGAGCAGCGTGAGAGGAGGATCCAGCATACGACTACGATACCTGAACGGCGCCACGCGTGAGTATTACGTGTTTACACAGATATGCTTTGGTTTTACAATTTTAACGAGTCGTTTAAAAACAAATAGGTTTTCTTTCCATCTCCCTTTCCAGGTGATCCCCCTGTCTTGATGGCTCTATGTGGACATTCAATTCGACAGATTTTAGGGCAACAGAGGGAAACTCAAATGGACAAACTGCCTCTACCCCCTTGTCTCCAGCACTACTTGCTTTCTACTCATTAATGTACACTTATTCATGCACAAACACAAACAATAGGAAACAGTTTGTCAATTACTGAAGTGTACCAAGAATTTCTAGATTTATATATGAAATTGATGTGTACACACATTACAGCCATACAAATGTATTTATAATTTATCTTATTTATTAAAACATAATATGCATTTCACTGAAGTTCCAAAGCATTAAAAGTGAGCTGGGAGGCATTCTCTTTCTGTTTCTTTCTATAATAAATTACTCCCATTTGAATTCAACTTTGTCATTATTACTGTTTTACAGTTTACATTTTTTTAAATAAGAAAAACATAAACCACATTCAGTAACAAGAACTACATTATTATAATGAAGAAACGGCGATTCTAAGGTTCCCTAAACATATGAACCCACATCTGCTTTCATGTGACTGGACACACAGAGGAAATGATGGAACAGGCTAACACTGGTAATAATACATATTAAAAGAGAGTTGTGATTAACAGGAAATTAAAATTGTGTCCCACGAAGGTCAGAGAGAAATACATCTTGGCATTAAACTCAATTATACAACTAAATGAAACCTATGCCTTAAATAACACGAAACGGTTGCTTCTTTAATTCATTAAATAATTACACCAAACAAAACTATGAATAAATTACATTTCAGAATTAATCTGTATTACTCAATGACAAAAAAACAAACAACATCAATTCAGTTGCAACTTTAAATGAGCATCTGAAATTAAAGATGACTGGCTGTGTAAATAACATTTTAATTACAGTATTGATCATGTTGTTCCCAACAGCCAGGCTTTAAAGGGTGATACAAAGTATAGATACATAGTACACACTCGGTTTAGCAGGAATTAAAAATGACTGAGTGGCAATATGACAAAGGAAGTGAGTGGCCCTGGAAAACTTTTTATTCTGGAAGTTACTAGCGTTAGTTATCCTGACGCTGTAACGTCAACGCTACTTTAAATAGACCCGTAAGTAACTCATATGTGTCAGCTAACTTTCTACAGCGTCGTGATTTACGGTATTTAACGTCGGCGAGGTCGACTCAAGCTAACGGTAACTAACTAAGTTAACTAACGAGCAACAATAGCTAACTTAACTAATGGGTAACGTTATCAAAAGTAGTTAACTAACTTACTAGCGGGCAACGGTAACTAGTTAGCTAACGTTACTCGCCGAGCTAACATTAAATTGCGGCTATTGTTGGTACATTTTTTGCCCTCGACTTCTAACTAGCTAACTAGCAAAAAAAAGAGAAAGTGTTTCCGCAAGTTCAATGTAATACTTGTTTGTTTTATTTAAGTAAAATAACTGATTTAATTATGCCCTTTATTTTTACTGTTCTTATCTTGAGTTAAGTGGTTATGGCGGAACTGGAAAGTCCGAGAGGAGGAGGAGGGTTGAATGTTGGACCACCGGGGATAAATGGAGATGAAGAAACGGAGGAAGACTCACCTACAGTAAACTCAGACGTCACACCAACAGAGTAGTAACCCTACATCGTTGCAGCAGTCAGAGGAACACTGTGTGTTTTGTATTTCCAGGTTTTACTCAGTGTTTTAGCCCAGCATGGACAGATGGGCCTCTGCTTCTATGACAGCAAGGACTCCTCTTTACGCTTCATGAGAGACACTCCGGACACCTCCGAGCTCCACCTGCTGGCCAGAGGTACACAACACACCACCGGGTTTCACACTGCCAGTCTCTCCATGGTTCTCACGTATTTTCAATAGCTCATAAATAATGATGTGTCTAGAAGCTGACCGCTGTGCTTGACTTACTATACTGTGTGTATCTCATACCTCTTTCTTTGTGTTCAGTCGTCCAGGAGGTCGGTCCTCATGTCATAATCACTAGTGCAAAGCAGGAACGCTGCATGACAAGCTTCCTGCAAAAACTTGGTGAGTGCTGAGAGACATTATCTCAGCACGGGACAGAAAAATACCACACACAGAAAATGTTGTTTTGGCATGATATGAAACATGTAGATTCTGGGTCAAGGGAATGAAATAAGATTGGGGATGCTTCACACTGCAGCCAGATACTGTGATAAGAGTGAAAAGTGATTGTATGGCTGTTATACACAGCTTTAAAAGGCCTTTACTGAGACTATTATGTAATGTGAAACCACTACTTTAACAACTACTTTTTCTTTCAGACAACATCATACTTTTTAACTGCTATTTTAAAACGTGCTTCTGTTGTATCTCAGGTTCAAACCCAGACTACAAACCTGAGGTTGTTATTTATCCATATGGAGACTTTGGTAAACAGACGCCCACCTGTAATATCCAATATTCACACCAATTTTAGGCAGGAATAATTTTTTGGGCTTTAAGATAGCATGATTTGCCACAATGATTTGATTCAATTTTGAATGTTGCAGGTCTGGAGGTCGGTAAGCAGAGGTTACTTTCAGCCCATCTGCCTTTCCTTCCTGCCTCCATTTCAGACAGAGACAAAATGTCCTACCTCTCTTCCTGTATCTCCTTTGACTCACCCCTGATGGTGAGTCAGCTGTCTACACGTCATCCTATCCATCATTCCATCGTTGTGCAGGAGCTGATGACAAACTCAAAACACAAAATCGTCTGTGTGTGTGTGTGTACATTCGTTGGGGTAGCTGAGGGCAGTGGGCGCTCTGCTGAAATGTCTGGACAGGAGGAGAGTGGGAGTGGAGCTGGAAGACAGCAGTGTTGGAGTTCCTATCCTACAGTTCAACGCCTACACACTGTAAGACACATGTAGCTGTGCACACACACACAAATACGTAATGGGGACCTTGAAAGAGTTTTGTCAATGAGAGAATGTTTTTTTTTCAACCACTTTGTATTTAGTTACACAGTTTTTATTCTGTAAGCGGTATGTATTTTTGGCATTGTGTATCATATTACTTGTATATTTATAGTATAATATTTTCTCTATAAAATCTACTAGATGACCCTTGTGAGATTAATACGTTTTCATGAATGAAGATGACGCTTCTCTGAAATGTGCATTGTTTCTTCTCAATATAGTAAAGGTGTTGTTTGCATTGACCCGGATACCTACAGGTAAGATTGTTCTCTATGACATATATTATCTGTACCAGACATATATGCATGTCCCTTAAAGCTGACGCTGATCTCCAAAATGTCTTGTTTATTGTTCCATAACTAAAACCTACAGTGCAGCTGTATAGTACATTTTAATTGAACTATTACTTGTCGAAGATGTATTGCCTACCCAGGATCTTTCATTTTACCTTTGCTCTCCTGCCCTATATTTTATATATTCCTAACAAAAGCAAAACATATAGAAAGAGAGAATGGGTGGTTTAGAAATCACCATGGACTTTGTATTTCATTCAGTGTACTGCAGGTCTTCAAATCAGAACTCCACCCATCAGTGTACAAGCTGCATTCAGGTGAAAAGGAAGGACTCAGTCTTTATGGTATGTGGCCAATTAAATGGCAATTCAGGACATTACACACTCTCTCTCTCTCTCTCTCTCTGTCTTATGTATTCACAAGAAATCTATGTTCATATTGTGTGTTGCAGGGATACTGAACCGCTGCAGGTGCAAGTTTGGCTCGAAACTGCTACGGTGAGAAACACCTGTGGTGTTTTTTATTATGTCATTTATCACAACAACAAAAAATGATGAAGGGGCCTTCACTTCTTCAAACGTGAATATAAGTATTTTATGACATAAGGCTGTGGTTTCTTTTAGGAAGTCCTCCATATTAAGTTAAACTAAACTTCACCACCATGCTGTGTACTGTATTGATGTCAGATTCCTGTTGTATTGCTGCAGCACCACCACTACTACAACTAGTATTATGACTACTTCTAATAGGCAGGGTAAGTTTATAGCAAATTAAATAAAAAGAGGCTCTGCATCAAGTAAACAAGACAATTGTACTGAATATACAAATGATATAAACAGAACTATCTGTTTAGAATTATCATGTAAAAAAAACAACTTCTGTGTAAAAGTGAGAATATTGTTTTTGTCTAAGGTTTGCGTACCACTGCTTCTATCTATGGTAACAATATAAATGTTTCAGCTTCTCCAACATGATGCTTCATGTGGTATGGCACAGTCACAAATCTTATGGTGGTTTTGATTCCATGCTATGATTATTGTAGGCATGTGAATTCATCTAATTCTCCCATTTTTCTTAGCACAACCATTATTTGTAGCTGAGGCAGACAAAAGATGTAACGTTTACTAGTTTGTACTATTTGCTTTAAAAGCAACTAGAAGTGTTAGTGGGTTCCTCTCCTTTTCAGCCAGTGGTTTCTGCGGCCAACACAGGACTTGGCCGTGTTACACAGGAGACAGGAAGTGATACGTTTCTTCACGTCGCCTCGGAACTCCGACGCCCTCAGCACCCTGCAATCCTCGCTACGCAACATCAGTAACATAGCAGTAACTACTCTGACTCATGATCTTTTTTGTGATAATGTATCTCCACCTGAACCGCCTGAACAAAGAAAGTATGACTCTGCCTGAAGGTCTGTGTGTGCTTGTGTGTGTTAGACTCTTCTGCGCAGGATGTCTCTCTCTCACACCAAAGTGTCCGACTGGCAGAGTCTCTACAAGGTTGGAGCAACAGTTTTACCTCACACACCGTATCTGTGTGACAGGGTCTGTTGAATGTGTGTGAACATGTTGTGTTTGTGTGTGTTTGTCAGACAGTGTACAATGTGGTGTGTATCAGGGACACGGTGCGACACCTGCCTCAGTCCATTCATCTCTTTCATGATATCAGTGAAGGTTTCTCTGAAGACCTCCACCATATTGCTTCCCTCATCAGCCGAGTTGTGAGATTCACACAAAATAACACGTTTCTGCAAATCGGAGAAATCTCCTGGCTTTTGTTGCCAGTAGTTCGCCATTGTTTTGCAGCGTTAACAAGTCTGACTCCATCGTTGATTTGTGACATGTAGGTGGACTTTGAAACCAGCATAGCCGAGAACCGCTTCACCATCAAACCAAACGTGGACCCAGCAATCGATGAGAGTAAGTGCCTCCATTCTGGACAAGTGAAAAGGCCTGATCAAATCTCACCATGTGTTTTGAGCCTGTGTTGATAAGTTTGTATGGTGGTTGATTTAAAGTCCCAACCATGCTCCCTCCCTCAGAGAAGAGAAGGATGATGGGGTTGTCTGACTTCCTGACCGATGTGGCAAGAAGAGAGCTGCAACAACTGGACGCTCGCATTCCCTCCTGCTGCGTCATCTACATCCCTCTGGTCTGAGCTTGAGCCCACATTGTACTGTATAACTGGTGGAAGCACTCTGGTCAAAATGTCATTGTTAAATTCTCCTTACAGATCGGATTCCTGCTCTCTGTCCCTCGCCTGCCCAGCATGGTGGAGAAAGAGGACTTTGAGATAGAGGGGCTTGATTTTATGGTTTGTGTATGATCTTGTCAACATGTATTTGATGTTTTGTTTGTGATTTTCAAAATCACAAATGCTCATGTGATGTAATATTGTTTCCTTGCGTCCATGTGGCCTAGTTTCTGTCAGAGGACCGTCTGCACTACCGCAGCCGGAGAACCAAGGAGCTAGACGACCTCTTAGGAGATTTGCACTGTGTCATTAGAGGTCTTTTACCATCTTACTAATAGAAAACCTTCCCTGATAGCTGTGTACCTAACATTGCATCGCTGAAGGCTTTCATGATTGTACACTTTCTGTTTCTCAGATATGGAGACGGCAGTGATGACACAGTTGCAGAGCACAATCCTGGAGAGGAGCGACTCGCTTTACAAGGTCGGTGTGCACTTTCAGGTCCCAGTGTTTAAAACATGACTCCCACTCTGATGAAATGATTGTGTGCATGAAAGTAATTGTTGTTAATGTGTGCAAAGGGAGTTTGTTCTGATTAGCTAACATCTTTTTTTTGGTTGCGTTGTTTTGAACATATGGTTATAAAACAGGTCCTGATCCCATTACGAGTTATTTTCAAGTGATATTTGTCTCATGGCAGATGGCCGTGCAACTATTGCAGATTTTATTGTTATTTTTGAGGGCAGAATTTGTATTAAAGTTCAGATGATGAATAATTGTGTTTACAATATTGTAGCTGTTGTTAAAATATTGTAGCTATTTTTGCATTTAAACTATTGTTATTAAAACAATGAGTTTCATTAAAAACAGATTGAAGGGTTTAAAATCTCTCTTTTGAGAATGTAACACTCACACTCCCTCAAACTCCCTCATTGTGGTTACAATGGATTCCCATAACAACATGTATCAAAAACACACAGATAAAATGATTGCACTTTGCACTTCTTTGTTGTGTTGCTGTCAGCACGTTCCAACTACTCACATTTGTCACCAAGATTTGACTAAATACACAGCTGCTGTCTCTTGTACATGTACAACTGACACTCTAAGTCTGTGATCACTTGCTGCTCTTTCAAGTCAGAAGTTGTCTGTTCAGGGCAGGCAGGGTGTTAAATGTGTGGGTTGTGTAGGTTCTGGATCTCATTGCCGAGCTGGACTGTCTGATGGCCATGAGCACCGCCTCTCAAGAGTACGGCTACACCTCACCAAAACTAGCCAGCCACAGAAAGATAACAGTCACACAGGGCAGGTAGGCACTCACACAATAGATGGAAACAAGTATCCAGGTATGACCGTTTGTCATGTAATGTCAAATGTTTCATGAAAGAACCATGGGAAGTATCATGTCATGTACGCTAATCTAGCATTGGTTACTTATCACAGACACAGCACACACACACAACCCTAAAGTTCTTATTTGTAACGACATTGCGGTACGGGACTGATACATGTCTGTATTTTACGATGCTCTAGACACCCGCTGTTAGAGCTGTGCTCTCCTGTGTTTGTGGCCAACTCCTTCCAAAGCTCAGAGTCGCAGGGCAGAGTCAAGATCATCACCGGCCCCAACTCATCTGGCAAGAGCATCTACCTCAAACAGGTGGGGCTGTCAGAAAAATAAACAATTGGATCATCTCAGTCACAGGCACCATGATAAACTGCTTCTGGTATTGACTAGCTCGAATATACTCTCTGGCATGTCTTTTTCTATAGGTGACCGTGTTTGTACATGTTTCAGTTCCCTGTTTTCCTAAAATTGACTTGCCATTTGATGTTTTGGAGCCAAATATGTTTTTATTGCTTATATTTTGCTATATCCTGTGAGACAGCAAAATAGAGTTTCGAGAAACAAAAGCCCAGTGACACAAAGTGGTAGAGAGTACTTGTAAAAGAAAAAACAAAGTCATAAGCATAATTACACATAATCTGCTTTCAACATCAGTTTTTTCACCGCCTATAGCTGCACTAGATAATAGTAACCTCAGCATTTAGTTAGATAATAACATGATGTTCAAGATTTATGTTTTCACTTTCCAAACTGTCTAACTTATTAATTATTGGTATCAGAAGAACCCTTGAAGCGGTAATTTACTAATTAATCAGAAAACACATTTAGAGCGCTGTAATTAAGGGTGACAATAATAAGAACGTCTTCATTTTACACTCTTATTAGGAGGAGCTTTGACTTCTGGGCTGATGTGACTCCTCTCCCAAGTTTACACTACAGCACTTTTCCTCCAACCTGACTTGTTCTGGTTGGACTTTGCCAGGTGGGTCTGATTGTGTTCATGGCTCTGATTGGCTCAGACGTGCCTGCAAAGGAGGCAGAGATTGGTCTGGTGGATGGGATCTTTACCCGCATGCAGAGCAGAGAGTCTGTGTCTGTTGGCCTCAGCACCTTCATGATAGACCTCAACCAGGTACCTAACACACACACACCTTTATGCACCCAAGCTTATGTGTGTGTGGGGGAGGAAAAAGATTTGAACTTCCAATGCTACTGTCCTCCAGCTACACTCCCACTCTCCACCTGTCAAGACATTTTTATAGAGCAACTGCTGCCTGAAGCCAACACGCACACAATAAAACAAAATGTAGTATCACACATTGTGTCTCTATTCTCCAGATGGCCCAGGCTTTCAACAGCAGTACTGGCAAATCTTTGGTTCTCATCGATGAATTTGGAAAGGGAACTAACACAGTAAGAAAAACTTGTTCCAGCACTTTGTGAATTAAATACATATGTATTCACATAACAAGGACAAACAGTGTCATTATTGTGAGGCACCTGAAACCAATCCAAGGCGGCATCATCCAATTTAGAGTTGCAGCACGAACAGACCTTCAGGTCAGTCCAACATGTGCCACCCATCAGCAAGAAAACAGCAGCAGCTGTTCAGACCAGCAGATATTGAGGCGTTAATGTGCGCCATCTACATGCAAAAGAAGTTGTGCAACCTGCAGGAAAAGACTGCTATTTTTCATTTAAGTTCATAAATACTTTTGTTTTTACATTTTATACTTTTTTTAATTTTAACTATTTCCTGCTGGATACTAGGACACGTTGAAGTTCCCTCTGAGTAACTTTATCTTCGCTGTCCTCCATTCACTGTTTCCAGGTTCCTCTGTTTATTTTGTATATATATTGCCCAAAATCACAAATGACAAAGTTGCCTCAGAGGGCTTTACAATCTGTACACATACGACATCCTCTGTCCCGGGACCATCACATCAGATCAGGAAAAACTCCCCCAAAATAATCCTTTAAGGGGAGAAAGGGGGAAGAAGAACAGAGGAGGATCCCTCTCCCCGAATTGACAGAAGTACAATAGATGTATTGTGTACAACATGAGCAACATAACATATAAAACACATTCAATGAATATGACAGAAAGTATTCATACAATGAGAGTGGTAGGCATGAAGAAAAAGTTGCAACCATCAAATAATGAGTCTGATATTTCCCTGAGGAGTAGAGAGAGACCAAAACCAGACCTAATAGAGTGAATATAGACTAATATCTGCCAAATGGCCTGAAACAAGTGAATGATAATGCTGCAGTGCTCTGTAACTGCTGTCAACTTAAAAGGCGATAATATGTAAATGATGTGTCCACAACTTGTTTTCCCTGCTCCAAGTGGCCAAATAAAATCTGTTATTGTAGGTTTAATTATAGATTAATGAAAACAAATCCCCAAAAGCTAACATATGGTGCTTTAAAGAATACTTGTAGTACTGTCCGCTGGACGTGTGACCAAATGCTTGATTTAAAAAACCCAAAAGTGCACTGGCATAAAAACAACAGCTTTACAGGACAGTGTAACACTCCGGTGCTTGTGTTTGAATTCAAGCAGCTGAAGCCATCCTTTCCTCTACGTGGTGTCATGTGGCATTTAACCGCAAGGCCTTGTTACTTTGTTGCAAGTCACACCCCTCTCCCTCTAAACAGCTGCTGCTGTTGCTTGCCCTTCCTCTAGGTGTTATTTGGAAAATGTGCAACCTATTTGTACTTAGATATTTCTTTTATGATACAAATTTAGATACACTATAATTACTTACAGGGATAATTTATATTGTTGTGTGCTTGGATACATGTATTCGTCAACACATTAGCATCAGTTAAGGTAACTCTTGTTTTTGTAATACTGTTGCTCAATCATAAAGAAAGAGGACATTTGGTGGGACGACCATTTTATCCAGAGGACAATAGACAGGAATGTTTTGTTAATTGGTTTATTTGCAGCACGAACTCCATCTCAGGCCATCAAGGGTTTGTGTAAAGAGCTTAACCTGTATTAGGAAGGTCGGGTTTGACCTACAGGAGCTTCTTCCTCGCTCAGAAACTAGCAGCTGTTTATTGTTCCCCTTCAGGTGGATGGACTCTCTTTGTTGGCTGCATCGATCTCTCACTGGCTGAGAAAACCTCCGGTGGATGTTCCTCATATCCTGTTGGCTACTAACTTCCACAGTTTAATGCAGCTGGGCCTGCTGCCCTCCTCTGGCCTGCTGTCTCTTCTGGTACTGACATAAACTCCACTGAGCTTGCATAATGATGACATGTAGCCTGAAGCATTTTGTGACCGTGTTCAGTGAGGTTTCATGATAATAAACTAATGTGCTGCAGAAAACTGTGTGTGTGTGTGCGTGTGTGTGTGTGTGTGTGTGTGCGTGTGTGTGTGCGCGTGTTAGACTCTGGAGACAGCAGTGGACGGGGATGAGTTGGTGTTTCTGTACCAACTGAAGGAAGGAATCTGCCAGTCCAGCTATGCTGCCAACATCGCTATACTGGCAGGCCTGCCAACTAGCCTTGTGCAGAGAGGAGTGGAGGTAAACACACACACACACAGATATGCAGAAGCATGCTCACATAGACTAACTATGTGTGTGTGTGTGTGTGTGTGTGTGTTTGATCAGGTATCTGAACTCTTCAGGACGGGAAGGCTCATCAAGAGTATTGACAAAGCATCATCGGACGAGCAAACAAGCCGGTTTGTTAAACTCCAGCTCCACAGAATGACAAAGAGGGCAATTTTATGTGAAACAGATATGTTTGTATGTGTGTGACCGACAGGTGCAGGTCTTTGGTGGAGGCTTTCCTGAGCCTTGACCTGGATGACAAAGATTTGGACCTTCAGCACTTCATGAAAGAGGAGCTCCTGCCCTCTGCTGGGGAGCTGCTGAACCAACGCTGAACTGTTCTGCTGCAACTGTAAACATGTTTCTGCAGCTCTGTGGTCAGTTTGTACGTTCACTACTGACTGTTTTCAGCTAGTTTTGGGAGATGGCAGGTTTGAACTGATATTCCGCCTCTAAATACATGACAAGAATGATATCACAGTATGACCGAAACATGTATTATACTGCGTGGGTTCTTTGGTTGAGATACCATGTTAAATACGGTACAAACAGATGTGCACGTTGGTTGGATTAAAGTCTTTATACATTCATGTCTTCATGCCATACTTATCTAAGTAGTATGTTCTATTTCAGGAAACAACATTCTGTCAACATAAACATGACAACATAAATAAGAGCAGCTTGTTTACTGTGATCCTGTTGAGGCTTCAGAGAGGTGCCAGGTGGTTAGGAACGCCACAGTGAGATACAAATGTGTGGCGATTGGAAGTTTGTTCGCTGAGTTGCAGAAAGGAGTGTTGCAGCAGTTTTTGGTCATGACAAAGATGGTGTTGTTAGAGAAAAGCTCCACAGTGGTCTCCACATCACACTCGTCTGCCTTCACACATCCCAAAGTCTTAACATCCAGAGTATCAACTGTGAAGACAAGACGTCGTTTTCAGTGTAACATCTCTCGGTAATATAAGTTTTCCCTGATTGCATTCTTTCTAATGCTTGGATGTTAATTAATAGACATAAACTGATTTTAAATCGTCTTATCCAACACACCTGCCTTCCCTCGGCCTGTGTAGCAGCGCTCGCCGGCACTGCAGTTGGTTTCGGTGGTATAACAGGCATCCCAGAAGCCCAGGTCACAACGGAAGCACTCCAGAAACTTTTCATCCTTTTCAAACCCCACTGACTCCATGAGCTGCTCCTCTTCCCCACCTGAGTCCAAGAAACCGCACAGAAACAGGGCAGTTTGATACGGTAGTTAAGTTTAAGTTGTAACACGCTGACAAATGAGAAAGCCACAACAAGATAATTAGGAAAGAAAATCTACTTAATTATTGACTTTATTATCTAAATGATGTTGCCATATTGAGTAAAACTTACCAACTTTGTCTCATTGAGATTGTGAACTTGTTTTGCGAGAAACACCAAGATTGCAGGATAAAAAGATGAACAAACAAGCTAAGAATATGCACTTATTAACAGTTTAATGGATGAAAAGCTTTGAATTATTCAGATTTCGAGACATTTACATAATGTGTTGTTGGACAGATTTATTATTCAGGGGGTGCTGAATGTGTGAAAGTATTGGAGCGCTGTTGAAGGACATCAAGCCAAACTGATGAGCCACATTCTGCCAAATACTTGAGCATCTCAGAAATATTTTGTTTATTCTGCAGCAGTCTGGAATTTGTTTCTCTGAGTGAATGACTCGTGTTTTTAAGGGTGGGGTCCATGCCTTAGGGCAGCATCATGTTTTTATTAACCAGATAGATACTGGAATTAATAGAAAGAGTTGACAGCAGAACGTTGTGGGAGTGGGACAAACTACTAGCGCCATATACTGCACAATCCCTCAAAATAACACAACTTGTGTCACACATTGGTGTTTTAAAATGCAAAGAGGCTTCTTCCTACATTTAATAATTCATTGGACGTGTGAAATATGTGACAAAGCACAAAGTTTTCTCACTGCTCATCAAATGTGACTAAATATCCCCTTGTAGTTAAAGTCGTCGTTTCAAGCTCAAGCTTTGCCGTTTTATATTCAAATATACTGCAGAGACGGCATATTTGGACAAAACGTGATAATCCACGTAGTTGTGGATGTTACAGCATCCCTCTATGAGCCCAGCGTGGCTGGAAAAGGGCTAATCTCCATCTCTGGTTTCAGTGAGACTCATAATCCTCATCCCCTCTCATCTTGTTAGGAGTGCTAGCTCAGGTGAACGAGCAGACAAAGAGTCGTGAGGTTGGGTTCATTACGAGGAGAGCTTAAACATACTAAATCTGCACTCAGTTGCGAGTTTATCTATCTGGCGCAGTGCAACCGTCCTGCAGTAAATCCGCTCCTTGTGATCGTGTTTGTGCTCAGTTGTTGCTGACAGAGAGGTTTTGATTCAACAGCATATGGACATTTTGGAGAATAAAATGTTGTGCATTTATTAAGCGGGGGTGTGAGGGTCAGTGGTGCAACGGGTCATAATTTGCACGGATCAGCACAAAAGATAAAAAGGGAGCAAATATGAACTTTTAGAAATCCTTGAAGATATTTTCTTGCCGCCGATACAAACTGCCGATCATTGCTGATCCGTATTGGCTGAAGCTTTTCCCTTTGTTGTTTGATTAAAGCAGCAGGTCTACAAGGCTCTAAACCTTTTTCTGAAGTCAGTAAACCATCAACAATTCTAAACGTTATCCTTTTACTTTGTTACAATAATTAATATGGGGGGGGGGGGGGGGGGGGGTTCTTCATAAAAAACATGATTCAAATGATAAGGAAATAAAATATTGTAATTCTATGGATTAAAACATTGTGTTATTAGTAGTTTAATGATGTATTATACGCTGCTTATAGCTCATAATACATCTCTAATATCTATTGATGTTGTGAAAACTTATTCTTCACACAACTGCATTTATTAAAGATTCTCACCAAAAATAAATGTTACGAGATTACATGAGAGCACATCATAATATTGTCATAATTCACCTTCGCTCAGTAGTCCTTTTCACTGAACAGAGCCTGAACGCATCACAATGTAACCGAACGGAGCCTTCGTTCTGCTTTACACACGGATTAGATGTTTACAATGTAACATTATCGGAGATCAGCGAGGAACATTAATGCTGATGTCCTGATGGCACATGTTACTGAATATCGGCGGATAACGATCGTCAATAAAACTTTATTTCACACTGTGACGGTGAACGTTAAACGGGTCATTAATCCGCGGGTCACGTGGAACTGCGTGGGGGGATCCGTACGGAACAACAAGGGTCTGTTACACCACTAGGAGGTAGATTAAGCTGCAGCCTCTAAAACTACTGTACAACTATGTCAAAGCAGTTTCAACAAAAACGCAACACTATAACCTTCATGAATTTAAGATTTATTGCAAAGCTGCTAAACTTAATGGTTTGATCCACAGGAAATACAAACACAACTATTCTGATAAACAATTAATCTCTTTAGTCATTTTTAAGCAAAAATGCCAACATTGTGATGATTCCAGCTTCTCAAAGGTGAAGATTTGCTGCTTTTCATTGTTTAATATTGTTGTAAATGGAATACTTTTGAGATTTAGACCAAAGTAGACATTAGAGGGTGTCACAGTTGGACTATAGACAGTATGGACTTTAGATAAAATAGGCTTTGCTGATATTACACAAATCAAGTAGCCTAGTCATTTGACATTAACATGGTTTAGAAGGTGATTCATAATTTTATGAAAGACGTAATAATCTTTCGCTCTTGAATAACTGTCAACCAGAAATAAATATGATTATTTTAACCATAAAGGTTCCTTATCAACAATGTCACGGAAGAGAAGACACTGTTGAGGTTCTTCTACTATAAAACGTCTTACCGTGAGCAGGTCTGAGCATCGTGATGGCAAAAACACAGAATACTAGTCCTTTCATTTTGAGCAGGATGCTTCTTCCATGGACTGCACCATGAGCTCTGCTGAGGAGACTTCAAATAGGATTAGATCAGGAATAGACCTGTTATTTGCCCTCACCTCACAGCTGCTAAAAGGCTGAAGTGAAGATGATCAAACAACCAAAGTTTGGGGGGAAATGACTGCAAATTAGAACATCACGAGGAGTGTGGCCAGCAGAAAGATGTCATACCGCTTTTAATGTCAGAAAATGTCATTTGGTGTATTAGCTTGTTGTACCAGAAGATACAATGTGAATGTTACATATAAAAACCAGTTCATGCTCAATACCAGATGTGGACAAAGGTTCAAACTCCTCCTTTGTGGTGGAAAATATTTCCGTCATCCAGTTGAGACTTTTTAATTGAATGCCACTTCCAGCTGGAGCAGGTCTGGCATTTTTCTTTTTGAACACTTCTTTAAACTGTAATCTTTCGGTAGGTTGATCCTCAGTCTCTTGCATCTTTTATACTAGAAAATGTTGATCATAGCTCCTCTCTCTCTTGAGGAACAGAGTGTCCTGAGTCAGCGCAGGGTTAAGCAGCTTACAGCCTCCCTTCCATCTGTATAGATATGTATCAACACACAACACATTCATCTCTGGGGGGGGGGGGGCAGTTATATTCTCAATGCAGCAAAGAAGAAGAAAAAACGTGCGTAGCTAAATTATGTAACAGCACTGTTGTTAACCTCAAGGGCTTCTTGTATTCTCAGTTGCTGCAGTGCTGTTGTGCACGTGTGTAAAGACAATGAAATGATCTCTGGTCAGTTTAATGTCAGATTCAAGGAGGATCGATGCCGGAAATTAAACTATATGCTCTATGGATATGAATATACAGGAGACAAATGATTCCTGGGAATGACAGAACTGAAATGCATTTGATTAATCGTTGGAGTCTTTTTTTCTGAAGCTGTGTGAGGATTGTGCTTTTTCTCTAATAGTCTAATTGTATTTACTGTGATTGTAAACTCAGTAGCTTTTGACAAAACATCAATTTGAACGAATTTAAAGACTTGCGATCGCATTCGTTATAATCATTCTGGGGGATGTAGTTTGTGTATATTACAAACACCGTCAGTATAATACACAACTACAAACTACAACCTGCAAAATGACCACGAAGTTGAAAGTCTCTGAAACACTAATCTTCATGAAGATAGGATTTACTGCAGGACTGTTGAATTAAACCACATTAGAAAGATTTTCTGCAGATGAATCAGTAATAACCTTTGGTGGCAGCTCTGACAACCATGCATGTCTTTCCCTCTGAATGTAAACACACCAGAGCCTCTCTCACAGTGAGGACTCCTGTATGTGTGAAAGAGAGTGTTTCAGAGCCATGAGTGTGAAGGAGGCCTGTTGCGAGATTCAGTGACAACTCCGACACTTCTCCCCGACTCATACCTGCTACTAAAAGCCAGCATCAAAACCTTCAACTGTGTGTGTGTGTGTGTGTAAGAGAGAGATGGGAGCTGTTTTCAGTCGTCGTCATCTGCCCCAGCATGGGCCCAAACAGCGAGGAAATACTGTGCAGTCCTAAAGCACCTATAAAAACCCTCAGACTGATCCCCTGCAATTAAAGGCTAGAGGAGTAAATGCTGGCGATAATTAAAATCGTACCTCCTTTACCTCTTAAGACTGTTCAAACATGCTCGCTTTTTCTTAATTGGACCCGGTCACATTTGCCTCTGCATTGTTTTTTGCTCTGGTTTGCAGAAGCCAAAGAATGAGATGGAGGACAGGGACGGGGGGGAGGGGGGGGACGGGGGTATTTGAATAACGCGTAGGAATCAGATGATGAAGCGAGAGGACATGAAAGGTTGGGATGGTGGGAGAGCGAGGCTTCAGTCACACGACTCATACGACCGCTTTTCTCAGTTAAGCCTCACCAGATTCTGATTTGTTTTTCAGTCATTGCTCTTTTCTTTCTTTTTCCACCATCTGATTGAAATTCTTTAAGGTCTCGCCTCACTGCACTTGAGAGCAGGGGGGGGGGGACTGAACAGCTGTGACTGTAAATACCCCCAAAATACAAATGAATTACAGTAAAACAATGAAACTCAAGTCCACACTTGCATGTGTACAGAGCAGCAGCTGGTATTTATAGCGTGGCTGTAGGTGTCGAATGAGAGGAGTGTGGCCTTGTGTGCTTCCCTTGTTTATACCGAGACACAATTTCCTCAGATAAAGAGCAGATAACAGTTTGTGTGAGATTAGATAAAGACTCATTTAAGAGCTTATCTGGCTCATCCTCTTAACCAAACTTCTCCGGCACGGAAACGTAAACACTCTGCACGCGTGTGTGTGTGTGTGTGTGTGCGTGTGTGTGTGTGTGTGCGTGTGTGTGTGTGAGAGAGAGTTAGTGTGTCCATCCAAATACGTTTTCAGCAATCCTCCTCACGTCCAAATATGGTCAAACAAGCGGTGGCTTTTGGGATTTTGGGCATGGGTGAGTTCAAAGACAACAAGATGGCGAGTTGACATCAAACATCATAGCTCCAATCTTTTAAACGTGGGTGAGTCAGAGAACGATGTCGGACAAAAACACCCTTCACAGACTGACTCTGAGTCACTGCGCCACTCACTCAGAGGCACTAAAACACACCAACAAACATTTCATCTCTTTATTGAGGAATGTATAGTCTTGTCTTAAGTGTGTGTCTGCACGTGAATCTTCCAAAAGAATCTCATCATGCATATTTTATGAGACGGTAGAAGTTGAAAAAGGGGGAGGTTCAGGGTTGAGGAAAGCCTGTCCGTATGTTGAAGTTTATTTCACTGGAGTTGCAAGAGTCTGATTTGGAGGGGGAGGGAGTGGGAGGGGGAGGGGTTGGTTCCTGGTGGTGCAGAACTTGGGCCAGTAGGGTCGCCCTTCCTTCCTTCTCCTTCTCCTCCTCCTTCTCCTCATTCTTCTCCTTCTCCTCCATCTCCTCCTCCTCTCTATCTCTACCTCCTGCATCTGAAAGAGGCGACTGTGAAGACCTGCTGCTGATGTGCGTGTTTCTGTGTGATGGAGGAAGAGGAGCACCACAGTTCTGGTTTGAGGGGGGGTGCGTGTGGGTTGGAACGGCCCAGGATCCCTGCTCTCCGTCTTTACACTCCCACTGCTCTCGACAGCTGAAGCTGGGCGGCTCCTGCGAGTCCTCCCAGCCGTCTCCTCCCTTCAAATCCTCAAGGTCATCAGGCGTCTCTCGTCTGAGGAGTTCCAGATCCCGGTTTTCATATAACAGCGTTGCGGCACAGATGAAGATGAACAGGCCCACTCCCATGACCACGGGCCCGGCCAGTTTCATCCTCTCAATGTAGGTGCTGCCTCGGCCACTCAGGATGAGCTTCGGAGCTGCGGATACGTAGCCCGCCACCGCAACAGCCATCCCCACCAGAACCACCACTGCACCCAGCAGGAGCCACACGCCGGCGCCAGAGCGCAGGGGCAGTTTGGTCTGGAAGGCCTTCCCTTTCATCAGGTGTGTGTTGCATGCTGGGAGGCAAACAAGTGATGACTTAGAAGAGTGGGAGGATGCGGGGCTGCAGACAGGACCGGCTGCTGTCATCCTCTGGCTTCAGACTGAACAGAGAGGAGAAGACACAGGAAAGAGGACTAAGAGCAGAAATAAACAAATTGAGTAACAAAGTGTGGCAATGCTGCACCAGAGGGGGAGCACCGGGGGTTTTGGAGAGAAGATTGTTTACTCTGCATGGCACACAACAGGAAATAGCTGCTTTAATAAGACATGTGGCTGAGTTAATGAGATGCCAACCTCTCTGCAGCCCCTCCAGTGTCTGTGGAGCCGGAGACTCTCTCCTCTCTCCACTGCCCTGCAGCAGCTCCTCTGAGCCCGGACTGAACTGTTATCTCATTCATGATCCCGGGAATAAAAAACCTGATGGTTTCACTTCGCAATCTCATGACAAAAGAGTCCCATTATTAGGGTAATGGACGCAGACGTAGACGACACATTGCTGCTTTATAAGTGCAATTTACGCATGCATCTTTAATGGTGTGTTTGACTTCATGAAGCTCAACAGCACTGTTGCCGACTACATCAATCCACTGCGGTTCACTGTTCGGTTATAACGCATCAATGTGAAATCAGAGCGGGGACTTGCCTGGTCGTGGACGTGTATCCGAAGCGGGGAACGGGCTCCTCGGCATCATCGAATGAAATAAGCCCCGAGTTTCGGTATTCCTCCCACTCCTCCGCGTGTTAAATCCAGACTTTCAACGTATTCCTATAAAACACGAAGACGTCTTTTTCATCCTTTTTTTGGCTGTGTGAGCCAGCGTGGCGCGCGCAACAGCGGCGGGCACTGCGGAGCCTGAAATGAAGCTTTTTGAAGAGATGCGGTCTCACTCAAAAGTGGTGCAAAGCCGCTCTTCCTCTGCGGGTCCTCGCTGTTTGTGCGCCTCTGCAGCCAGCCGTGTCTTCATGTGTCTTCATGTGCCTCCGCGTGAGGAGAGGAGGGGTCGTGGGAATCTGTGGCTGGTGCAGGCCAGTCCCACGGGGAGCGCAGTTATTCTTACTGAGAGGATGTAGAGCAGATACATCACATGGAGAGAGACATGACAGGCTTCACTAAAAGCACGATACTGGGTTATATATATATATATATATATATATATATATATATATATATATATATATATATATATATATATATGTACATATACATGTGACTTTTCAATTTCAATGATAGGTCTACAATTTAGTCTTCGATTAAATTATGTATGGTATGAAAACCAATTGGCAAATGCTTGAATTTTGCTTAAAGAGAAACTAAAAGAATGGAGAATGTTAAAGTCTGTTTAAAGTATTGGGGAGTTTTAGTGCTAAACTGAAAACAAGGTTGCATAAAACCTTTTATGGCTACATAGGGAGCTGCATGCTGAAGGTCTGGTGAACTGCCTCAAGTGATGTCACTAGAGTCAGTGTTTTCGGTTAGGTCTGAAGACCAAATCCACATGCACGCATAGAACATATAGATCGTAGATCATAGAACATGGAACATAGATCATAGATCATAGTTCATCGTTCATAGCTCATAGAACATAGAACATAGAACATAGATCATAGAACATAACTCATAGATCGTAGAACATTGATCATAGAACATAGTTCATCGTTCATAGCTCATAGAACATAGATCATAGAACATAGAACATAGATCATAGAACATAACTCATAGATGGTAGAACATTGATCATAGAACACAGATCATAGAACATAGCTCATAGATTGTAGAACATTGATCATTGAACATAGAACAGCCATCCTTCGGGATACTCTAAGAAAAAGCTAAATAAAAAAGACTGGTTATGATACATATATATGTTTTAAAGCTGTCTGTGAGTCAATGCCATGTCCATGTGGTAGCTTATTTGGTAAATTGTGAACTCTATCGTAGTCCACGTGAACTCTAGAGTAGTCATATTGGCACGGAGCATTTTTGTTAAACAGGAAGTTGCAATATGGCCACGACCCTCAAACTCGCTGGTTGTGTATTTCTCAGACATGACCCACAAACAGTATTCTGTGTGACTTGTTGCTCTTCACCCTGAAACAGCCATATTGGCTTCACGGCCCCGAAGCAGCAAACGGAAACTCCCCTCACCGCTGGTTGGTGGGCCACATGGTGTCTGTTGGCCTTTTTTTGTTTTAACTTTTCTCTAAACTGTTATTTAAATGAACTGAGAAGTTTACAGGATGAATTACTCTTTGCTAACAACTCATACTCTGAAAACAACTAAGATACGATCTTAATTTGAAAAAGTAGGACTGACAAATAACTTAAGTAAAGTAAAAAAAGTGCAATTTCACCTTAAATCCTAGTGCATCATAAAATGGAAATGCCCAATTAAAACGCAAGCACCTCAAGACTGTAAGTGCAGTACTCGAGTAGTTGCACTATATTTTCCACCCCTCACTTTGATGCTTAACTTTTACGCCAACACAGACAAGATGTACTAAAAGTGCTCGCAATTAAATTTTAATAGCTCGTGAGCTCGCACGTCAACAGAACTGAGGGAACTCCGTCCACTGAAAAGCTCCAGAACAAAAGCTCGTAGTGGGACCTTGAGTTGTGAATGTTTTGTCAAACTACTGCACCTAAAAACCTTAGTATGGATGTTTTCCACGACTGTAAAGAAGTAAACAAAAGCAGTTAAAGTGTGCATCTCATTTATTTTCACCCATTCACACACTTTCCATCAAACAGCCACAGCTTACCCCAGAACCAAAAACAGCGTACCATTACCCTTTAAATTAGAATACATAAATAAAAGCTGTTTGCATATAAACAGTTGCTGATGTACATTCCAACTTGCTAAAGTACACGCTGATTTACAAAGACACTGACTGTTTGTTTTATTTCTTCTTTTTTTCTTTCTCAAAATCTTTGTATGAATTGAGGCTCTTATTTTTCAGTTCACTGTGAAAGTTCTTTCCCGTGGACAGATGTCAAGCCTTTGCATAACCAAGAAGGATTAAACTCTGTTAGGGACCGTTCTTTTGTAGCTGTATACTATTTACAATGGTAATGAACCAAACAAAACACCAACTAAATAAAAGCTGTTTGTTTTAACATTCATATGCCGTTCCCCAAAAACAACAAAGCAGATGAAGAACAGAGCTAGTTTGTTGTCTCCTTTCTCCTTAAAAGACTTCAAGTTTCCTCGATTTAATATTTAGCCCTTAGCTTGTCACAAAACTATCAGCTGACCGCACGCACGCACACACACACACACACACACACACACACACACACACACACACACACACACACACACACACACACACACACACACACACACACACACACACACACACACACACACACACACACACACACACACACACACACACACACACACACACACACACACACACACACACACACACACACACACACACACACACACACACACACACACACACACACACACACACACACACACACACACACACACACACACACACACACACACACACAACTCTCTTTTGCCTTCAGGCCTGTGGAGTGGCCAACTTTCTCCCTCTATAGGAGAAAGGCTGAACTACATAGTGCTTCTGTTCCACTGGGTTTCACATTTTTTTAAAACTCCCGCCACCCCACGATTGTATTTTGCAGCTAAAAAAAAAAAGAAAAGTAAAATGCAACATAGCACAAACACGCTTGTTCCATATGCTCTGAGCCCAATTTACAGTTCAAATAAAACAGGAAATGCAACAGAATCGTGACCCTAAATCCAATTAATAAACTGTACAATATTAAGGAGCATTAAAAAGGTGCCTGTAGTTCTTTTCTTTTTTTTATGATTCAGTAAACAAACACGATATAATGGTATCATGTAAAACTCTCCCTCAGGTTGATCAGTACTGTCCACAATGGAGAGGAAGGAGTCGGGGAGGGACGGACGTTTTTCTGTGATGATGTGTAGCTGCACTGTTGCAGAGCTCGAGACAAGAAACCCCTTCTGGTTGATTTTATCAAATGTCTTATAGCAGTGTTGATGAAACCGGCACTCCGGGGCCGGTGAGGAGGGAGTGATTCCTCGTCAGTCTTTAGGGTCAGGTCTTACTCTTCATCCGCGTTCTTCAACATGAGGATGGAGTTGTAGATCTTCAGGGCAGGTCCCAACTTGATGGACAGGATCTTGACAATGTCCGCTTGGGTGAGCAGCAGGAAGGCCTCGCCGTCTATTTGCTGAAAACAAAACAAAAATGATTTGCTCCATATCACTGTGTTTTAGACGAGTTCTGATTCTTTAACGGAAGTCGATCCATTATAAAGCGCTGCAGGGATGACGTATTCTTGAAGGCCAACCCAGAAAATTAGCATCACTGTGGCAAACTAATGTTCATAATACCTACACACTTTGTTCAGCATTATTATTTTCACCACCGAAACAACATTTTCATGATGTTTGAAGCTTTAATGCCATTGCCAGAGGTAAAAAGCAAACGTGAGGCAATAAACGAACTACACCGCGGTCGCAAGAGTGAAAGTAAACACAACGAGGCAAACTAGTCAGCGTGAGGACGATGTAAAAGCTTCAGAATTCACAAGAAGGGTATTTACTGTTGTGTTTATTAGTGTAGGACAAAATGTCTTAAGCTGGTGTCTCAAGACACCCATTGACTTCAGGAAGAGGGAACTAGAAATGCAGTTTTGCTGATTCATCTGCTGCTTCACTGTGTTCACCAGCTAGTTGCTAACTGTGTCTCTTATTAACATTTGTGTATCACAGAAAACAGGGAGTTGGCAGCAATACACACACACATTGAATGCATTCAAAGTCAGTGCCAATTAATTGATTGGTTGACTGACAGATAACATCTCAAACCTACAAAACGGGCAATTTGAAGACATCGTCTTTTGTTCTTGTTGACATGTTTCAGACTATAAGATTCATCAAGCATTCTAAAAATATTTCGTATCAATCTTAAATTGAACCAATCGGCATTTGAATTTTCAGTCTTGTGAGTTTGTCGGTAGGTTGGGGTCAAAATAGGAATTATCGAAGTGCTTACCTCCGTTTTAAACGTAGCGGCGTGTTCTTTACATCCTGGAAGTCCTTTGACAAAATTGGCCACCTGATGAAAAAAAGAAAACAACTTACAGCTAAAAGAAGCTGTCAAACACAATATGTGTGATCAATAAATGTTAATCTACTAATTAAAGTGTTGTGTATGACTTTATTGAACTGACAGGCAGAAAGAGAAGCTCTCCTTGAATATTCATGCACAGTTGCAGATTCCCTAAACAACTGCACGCCTTTATGTTGGATGTGAATGAGGAGCACTTCTGCTTTTCATGTGCTGGCGCAGTGCGAGTGTGTAAGCATGTCTGACCTCCTCAGCGCTCCAAGTGGCCACTCTCTTGGCAGTCAGACCCAGGACCTCGGGCAGCAGCTGGCAGTGTTTGTCCCAGCAGAGAGCCACCCGGTGGGGAGGAGAGGCAGAGAGGCCAGGGGAAAACACAGACTCATGGAGGGCCTGCTGGAGAGAGATGGCATCTGCAGAGGCTAAGGCGAGGGAAGAGGAGGGAAGGCAGCAGTCAGTGGGAGCGCGTTGGTAATTCACATGCTTCATCGCGTGTCATTTTACACACATGCACACGCACTTTTACTGTCGCCAATCTCCTCTTTGACGTAGTGCATTTTCAGGTATTTGGGAACTGGAGCAGTCCTAAACAAACAAACAAACAAGTTCGAAGTCATTCTTTAATACAAGAGAACCTCTTCTGCAATGAACTACAGCCGCACAATTGGGTGTGATGGCTTCATGACTGTACCGTTTAGGCCTCGTTCCGTTGAGGCTCCGCTCACTGGCTCCACCCGGTGGCTCTGGCTGAGTGTCACGTCCTAAACGCTCAGCCTCCACTGTCAACGGTTTCCTAGCAACACAGACAACACGCTCAGATACAAACCAATGAAAAGAGTTAAAGGAGTTCCCTTGGGAATGTTAGTGACTTTAAAATATAAAATGTGTGAGATCTGGCCAGAATTGTTGTTTTAAACTTTTTTTTTTAATTAACTAACATTATAAACAAAATGTGAAGAGGTTACATTGTTAACGTTATCCTAACAAAGTGGATGTATTGTATTGCAGAGCTATCTACTAAAAAGAGGATGTTAAACGGCAGGGCCCAGCCCATCCTGTCTTGTAATACCACTTGTACTTCGAGAGGTGATAGTGAGTCACTGTAGCAGCCAGTCTGCCCTCAGTCCAGAGAACAAAGAAGTAGCACTGCGATGAGGGCTTCTGTGTGCTTTTTGATAGTTTGTTAATTGGACTTAAATCCAAAGTGGTCTTGTACTGGGGAATTGACTCCGGATCAGCAACACAGGTTGGACCCCCCAGATCCATCAGCCCGCAGTGACTCTTGGCGCTGAAGCTTTTGCTGGCAAAATTCTAGTTGCTGCGGCTGCTAACTAAAAGGTTCTTCTCCCGGGCTGTCAAGTGCCGACCACTGACCACAAAACAACAATACGAGTTGTTTTTTGTTTCTGCCACGATAAAAAAAACTATAAAAAAGTATATGGAACGTACAGCCCACCTAGTGGCACCTACACACAAGTGGCTAACGTAAACACCGAGTAGCAGAGGTGTAATGCTGCCCCGTGTGTCTTTGGAGCATCTGACCAGGCATTACACATTGCACCTTTAAAGCGTGTTCAGTGACAGCTGCAAACCTGTTCTGGGAGTCTTCAGCTTCTTCCAGCTGGTCTGGTGCTGAGGAGGTCTGTGTTGTGGTGTTTGTTTGAGGATCGGGGCGGCGCCCCCGTGGATGAGGTCCACTGAGGGCGAGAGGGCGTTCTCCACTGAGGCGGTCTGGCAGCAAGCCCTCCTTGTTCAGATTCATCTCCGAATAGGGACAGCTCACCTGACTGCACACACAAAAGACACACAAACTTTACCCAGGCCGAAAACAAACTGCCGCATTTTACATTTGATGCTTTGCAAATTAGCAGGCAACAACAAATCGGAATAGAAACGCAGCTAGAATTTACCTAAAGACTCAGACCTCCCACACAAACATGCAACACATTTACACTGCAGGCAGCCCACACAAGAATAATTTACATTAAAGAACATCGAGACTCTTTCTGCTCCTCCTGTACCGACTACATACACGGTCTCCAAATATTGTTCAAATGAGGCTTAACTATCAATGTGCTGTTTAAGCAAAAGTAATAGGATACAGCATAATATATAAATAAAAATGCACATACTGAGACAGAAAATTAATTCAGAATACGACAATTAAAGAATACAAAATATATTCACAATAAAGAAAGGATTTGGAAAATAATCTTAAATGTGGCATATGACATTAGGTTTGAAAAACAATTGGAAACACAGAGAAAGAGCAACAGTATGTTCAACTAACGTGTAGTGGGTCCCATAGCGAGGTCCTCTAATATGGCCAACCCCGTTGCATCCTGGGGTGGGACAACCTTGTCCTGCGGCAGTTACTAAATCACTGGAGCCTGAAACACGAAACACGAAACACAAACACACACACACACACACACACACACACACACACACACACACACACACACACACACACACACACACACACACACACACACACACACACACACACACACACACACACACACACACACACACACACACACACACACACACACACACACACACACACGGGTGTGTTCATAAAACTATACAAACATCTGTAAGAAGACCATTTCCATGTTCAATTCATTATAGATTCCTCCAGAAGTTAAATGAAGCAGAGACAAACTCTGCTTAAGTATCTGTTGAAATTACAATTTTGGATCCTTCTCTTTAGAAACTTTGACTGACCTCTCTGAATATCAGGCAGAACAAAGAGAGAGAGAGAGAGAGAGAGAGAGAGAGAGAGAGAGAGAGAGAGAGAGAGAGAGAGACTCACCGTTAGGGTATTGTAGTGGGTGTCCGGTTTTCAGACACCACCCCACAGGGTGCAAATCAGGGTAGTCTGTCTCCACCCAATAGTCATATTCTGAGCTCCAGCCATCAAAATGAATCTAGGTGAGCATTTAAAAAAAAAATTAGATAGAAGCGGAGCACAGAAGATATCGAAACACATCGAGACAAGGAGACCCGATGTACCTTTAGTCTGTGGTCCTCTGTGTCTGCTATTGTTGTCACACGGATGAGCATGGGGTTCCTCTTGTCCACAGCTTCCACTTTCATCCCAATCTGGAAGCCATGTGGAGGTCGCTACGAACACAGGGCACAACAACAATCACATGACTATACTCCTATCATACATATTATGAAGCTGCGTATACTTGTATATGTGTGTGTGTGTGTGTGTGTGTGAGAGTGTGAGTGTGAGTGTGAGTGTGAGTGTGAGAGAGAGAATCACACCGGTTTAAAAGCACGAGCAGGAGCAGCCTGTGTGCCCGTCTCTTCCAGGTATTTCTCCCACGAGAAGCTCTTGGGTTGCTTATATTCTGGGGAGAAGGAATTAGATCCATTAGTTTCAGTCTTTTGACACGTGCCCTGTAGATCAAAAGTAATTGTAACAATCTGGACATCCACAGGAATTGACAGCGGCATGCGTTTCAGCATTAATGTACTTAATGAGCTTCAATATATTTACTTAACAATTGTTTAGAATTGATTCAGCAGAATCTACATTTGTACAAGCATTTATTTCAGATGTTAGATTCTGCATTCCCTAGTGAATATTAAAATAATGTATACTGACCCACGTGTGTCTTGGTCTGGGTCTTACCAGCTGGAGTGGTCAGAGTAAGCTCAGCCTCTTCACAATATCCTACAGGATGGATGTATGGACTGCTAGCGTCACACCTTGACAAAAAACAACTACTATTAAACAAGCACACAACTGCTCAATTGTACACTATTTCACTTCAGATTGGTTCAGGCTGCATACATGCTGTAGTAATGGTATGTTTGTCCATCTTTTCCAGACATTTTCTCAAATTTTCTAACTTGTCAAGAACTGGTCAAATACCTTTCCATACTCTCCATATTTTAAGTACATAGGCACTATGCTGATGTCGTAGAGACATTGAACTACGTAGAGTTCACTTTAGTTTAAAGCAATCCTACAAGAAGACTGGAGGATGTCTATCATACCCCTTCCTTCAGTCTGAAACCAGGCTCTTACCAATAATCATATGTGTCATCCCAGTTGTCAAAATGAATGAGCAGCCGGTTGTCAACAACAGCAGCAATGGTTGCTACACAAATCAAAGATGGGTTCTTCCTGTCAATCGCCTCCAGCTTCATCCCGGCTCTAAATCCAGACGGAGTAACAGACTGAAATAGAAAAAATAAACATAAACATTTACCAAATATAAACCCAGGAAATAAATATAATGGGACGGCTTTAGAGTACACAGGTTGTGTGTGCTTCATACTCACTGTGTTGAGACTCTTGAAAAGGTGCTTGGGGGCCAGCTGACCCCTACAGTTCTTCACATACATGCTCCAGTTAAAATCTCCATCCTTACAACCTACAAGACAAACTCACTTAGAAAATGTGTTTATAAAAGCATGGATAGACGGATCAGTTTGTGTGCATCTGTGAATACCTTTAGGCAACAATAACTTGTGCCCATTCTTCTCACACCAGCTAGCTGGTTTCATATCCCACGAGTCAGCGTTGGCCCAGAAGTCATAGCATTCTGGGTAACCATCAAAGTGGAGCCTTACCCTATAGCCTTGTATCTGAGAATCAAAAAGGACAGTCAAGTTCTGATTCACAAACGGCGATGAAGACCGATGTGGTCTAATTACAAACAACTATTAGCACACGTACCTCTGCAACAGTGAGTACACAGAACAGGGACGGGTGAGACGGGTCCAGCCCCTCCAGCTTCATTCCCACTTTAAAACTGTTCCTGCTTTGAGGAAGTGACTGGTGCTGCAAGACAAATGAACATTATAGCACAGTCTGAGACCCAACACACAAAACCATCTGGTTACGAAAACATATGAAATTACCTCTTTGAATAGTTTAACCGGAGCAGCGATGGCCCTCTCTTCTTCTAAGTAAGAAGGCCAGCTCCATGCCCGTTTCTTATTGACTGGGGCGGTCACTGAGAGTTGGGAAAAAAATGACTCAAGTATTATGTCCTGAGCTTCACATCACATTCATGAAAAACACACAGATGCAGATACACCTAATCCCCAGTTTGATAATAACTTAATTCAGATTGGCTCAGTTTCCGTGACAATTCTCTTAAATTGTGATAGTTTAGAACAATAAAAAAGGTATTTTACCTTTTAAATGCAAACCAAAAAGTGAAAAATTAAAATTGATATATCAGAGGACAATCTTCAAAAGGTTTAATTAAATTGTGTAGTATATAGTGAGCCTGTAAATGCCTTCAACTGAGTTAAAAGCATGGCAGTCATTTGAAGATGTTCATGGGATCTTCATCCCTCCCCTACAGTCGTACATACCCAGCTTGGCAATTTTGGCACCTCTCCTGCCTTTGGTAGCTTTGGCCTTTTCCTACAAAAGGTGAAACAAAAAAATGTGTCAATAATCAGAGCAATCAACTTTTTCCTCACCAACTTTCTAAACTTAAAGATGAAGAGATAAAATATCAGTATTAAAAAAAAAAAATGTGATACTTTGTTGCACATTCTATTACAGCAAGACATCACTGAACACTTGTAGCTCTGAAAGAAAACAACACTGGAGAACAATGTAAGAGTATACTCCCTACCTCTGGTTCCTCTTGGTTGTCTTCCTCTTCATCACCAGAATCCATATAGATCTTCCTCTTTTTGCGCACACGCTTACCCAGCTTCTCCCCATCAACCGCTTGACTCTCCCTCGCTTCCCCTGGGGACGATCTGCCACTGGAGGGCTGCGCACAAATGGAGCTACAGAATTTGCCCTGAAGGAGGGCGTCTCGGGGAACACGGCCGCCACAGGCCCGGCACCTGGACAACTCCCCATTTTGGCCCATGTCTGCGCTAGAGCCAACCTCAACACTGGGACCAACTTCCACACTAGGGCCCTCCGTACTAGGACCCTCATCTAAAGACAGAAGCACCGGACCGGGGCCTGGAGGACAAAGTAGAAAGAAGGGCTGAAACTGACATTTGGAGCATTAAAAGTAAACACTGCCATTCTTTACAATAACCATGTTGGAGAAGTTAAAATGTGCTGTCCTACCTTTACCTTTAGAGGACCCTGGCTGACTCTGATTGACTGGAGCTGTGGCCTTGCCAGTCTGCAATTGGCTCTCTGGTGGAGGGGTAGGAGTGTGAGACTGAGCTGGGTCCAAGGTCTCAGGCTCTGCCTTCTGCCCTTTGACCTCTAGGTCTGTAACGATCTCAAGAGTCCCAAACTCTGTCATGCGAAACTGAAAGACACAAGTAAGGTAGAGACAGATCTGCTCATCAGGGTGTCTCACAGGAAATTGTTGAGCAGTACTGGTACGTCATCCCTAATTAATCTTGTCTCCTGAAGAATGTAGTTAGTAGAGGGCAGTCTATGTACTAGTCAATGTAAGAGCCACAAGTGTACATATTTGTTAATTGGAATTTTGGGACTATTAATAATTTAATTTCTGAATTATACTCATTGGGCAGGAACTAAGATGTGTAAAATATATTGAAAGGCATTTATGTTAATGATTGACGGCCCCTCTTTGTTGATTTAATGACGACATGATGGCAGCAGGTACAAATCAAAGAGCTGCATTAGGCATGGGAGCATATAGTTGTTCTACCTGGTGGCTAGTTTATTATTTATGTATTTGGTTAACGCTTTGCTGCATAAAATAAAGACAAAAGGAAAAGAGTTAAACGCTCTCCTGTCATTGCAGCTCTTTAGCGGCCTAACAATGAACTAAGCCGACAGAACACCGCTACAGTCACATTCATTAAACATATGGCATACCATGTGTGAAATAGTTCTCTCTCTTCTCCACTGAAGGTTATCATTTTTTTTTGATAAAACGTATTCTTTTTTTAGACAGTTAGCAAAGGTGGTTTTAATTTAAGGCAACGTGTCTATTGAACACAACAGGAAACCCTGCCCTTACAAATCTGTGCGGGGTCAGAGACTTGTGCACAAACATTCCCACAATCAGAGATGATTCTGGACAGGAACACATCTCTCTCGTACCCTGATGTCACTGCCTGGCAGCGTGGCAATACCGTCCTTCCAGTCCAGAGCACCCATCATATCAAACTCAGCACCCTTGGAGGGGCCATCACTGGGTGGTGTGTCGGTCATTCCCACTCCTGTGATATCCCCAACCTGCATGGACACAATGACAGTCACATTAAAGACATTGTCTACTGACACAAAAACATCACAGGGTACTAACATGTAAAAGGAGTTCAGTGCACATCTCTGACTTAAATTATGACATTGATCTCTGTCTGAGCCGACTATGCTTGATTATTACAGTGAAGCAGTAATATATGGTTTTACCTACAAAGTGCTCCAAACGATAAATGCAGTGTCTACCTGCACTTGTAAACAACATTACCCAACGGCACCGCTAGATGGCGACTGTGTGCTGGCTTGCAGGATACACCATGCACTTCGATTTCAGACAAAACAGTCAATAATAATATTGTTTTGCTGGTCATCTAACGGGGCTATACGTGCACAAACGGTCCCAATGGGATGAACCTTTATTAGGATCATTGACAAACATGAGGAAAGATGTCTCAACTTGAAGTTAACCACACAAGTTCATATTTTCCTTGTTTTAACAGTATCTCCTAAAACCGGCCGTTTGCCTTGCTATGAACAAGTGATGGGGTAATTTGATTATCAATTTTAAAGGGAACACTGTTTCCTGCACCGACTGGCCAAACTTAAAAGCGTTTTAATCCGACTAATATTACGATATAACGTTTTAGTCTTGACGCATGTTCAACACCGAATTAAGGAGATTTTTTCTGTTTTCATGGCGGTCATAACCAAGGGAAAAGTAAACAACAGCCCGAGCTCGTGGATCTGGATTAAGTTTGACTTTGCACATAATACCTCAATTTTATTCTCGCCATAAATAAAAGTGTGTGTAGGAGCGCCCATGATTAGCATTCGTCTTTTACAAAATGGCGGAGCATAGGAAGAGGCCACCAACACGTTTAAACTATGTAAATTACTCAAGTTACCCATTTAAACAAATCCTGCAAAGGCGCTACACGTCGAACAGAGGCGCGTGTTTGCCGTGTAATTTCCTGACGGAGTGTTTTCCCTGCCTCGAGTTATTTTCTTTACTTTCCCCTTGTCACGGAATGTCAGCTGCTAGCTAGCGCTGCCGTGCAGCTAGCAGCCAGCTAGCTCCCCCCGTCCATCTGAACGGAGGGCTGTAGCCGTAGCATTGTGACTGGATGCAGCCAGCTAAGGACGATCTGTAATAAATAAGTTTCCCGGTTAATAACAATAGGAAAACGCATTCCACAAATCGCCAATATTTCGCACAACCCCGAACGACACTCACAGTTACAGCGCGCTGCTGTTTCCAGCATCAACAATGTTGCTTGATTTATTTCTTCAATAGAAACTTGAAAAAAAAAAAAAAAAACGATTTATTTTCGCCGTTTTAAATCAGAGTGTAAATAATGTGAACTGACGCTAATTAGCCAGACGAAGGCTGCTTTTTCAAATTGTGCCACTGTGAACGGCAATAAATGAGTATTAACGCCCGTGTTGTTTAAAAACGTGGAACTCACCTCGTTTCTGTTTTAACTCTTATTTAGAGCTGGATAGAAGGATGCGCATGCGTGCAAGATGCGCTGCCTGACAACTTTGGGTCTCGGAAAAGTTCAGTTTACTATCGGTGGTCAATACTCGGTCTGTTTACACTTACAGCACGCCCTAAACTCAGTTCAGTGCCGATATAACGAGTCGCACCGATAGTGTGAAGCTCACGTTGCCCCTTTCCGCTCACAAGTATTCCCCCTCAGAAGTACGGCTGTGTGTCAACGGAGCGCAGTGTCTCCGTGACCGTTGGCGAGCGGTTGGTCGGTTCTGTTGTCCAACGGGAGCTTTTTTCGCACCCAGTCACGAACCCGCGACTCTCGTCAAACTGCTCATTTGTGTGTCACATCAGATGCGATGCGAGCACAGGCGATTATCAGTTTGTACACGCCGGTGCTAACTGTGGGATTTAAATACTCAGGCCTGTACAAAAATCACACACAATGATGTATTAGTTTTTTTCACCCCAAAACGGCCCAAATACGTCGCTCCACAAGAGTCTGGGCTGATTAGTCTCTTAAAACGTCTCTGCTCTTGTGTCGGCTGCTTTGTAGCAGTGCTTATCTTCACCAGTGACGCTGAATGAAGTCGCACAGGAATGGTCGAGTTTAGCCGACTCGAACCTGGTGAGAAACACCGCGTTTGACACGCGAAATCACTGCTGCGGGGTCACGTTTGGCATAAATGCAACATTCAAGCAGTCGGTGTGTCGGACTGCGTGGTGTCATAGCTGGATGAGTGCTTTATGGCTTTAATGTGACAGCTAATCCATTTAATGGAATAGTGGGGCTACTGCGGGCGCTTATTCCTTCCTGGTGTTCTCCGATTGAGTTTGTAGAGTCGCTGATAGTCCAGACACTCACGTTGAACCACATCATCTCCAGCTTGCTGGACTCTCTCCCTCCCACATTGGGCGGTTATGCTTTCTCCGGTATAATAAAGCTCCTGATTCTATTGGCCGTTCTCGCCATAATATTTGATGAAATGCACCGAGTCTAAAAACACCATCGCCGTCGTATGAATGGCGACGTATTCAGCAGCTGCAGCTAACAGGTACATTAGAGAGAAAGTATTTATTCCAGTCAACAAAGGCCGTCCTGATACGAGTTGAAATGAGTTCAGGGGACGGCGGTGGAAGCGGCGGCGCCGCTTTGCGCCCCGCGTTGGTCGCTAGATGGCAGAAGAAGTCCAGTTTTCAAAGGGGATTAACGGGCTCGTGCGTCGTGCTGCAGAACTGCCATTATTTAGTAATATAACAAGTACGAACCATGAGATGGCATTCAAAGGCAAAGCGGTCGACTCCAAGGTGAGAGATCAGTACGTGTATGTCATGAGTAACTGTCTCCGTGAACCGTCAGTCGGTGGGGATCGACTGATTGTGGAAATCATGTGCGATTATGAAATGAATAGACTACGACAAAGATATGTTATGTTTTTGTTTTTTTGTAACATGCGGATTATAATCCTAACTGTAAAAGCAGGTTTTGCAGCAGATAGAGCGGCTGTCTGCCTCCCACTGCAGCATGTTAGCATGTAGGACTGCATCGCTTCAGGTTGGTGTTCACGCGGAAGATGTGCGCGTCGCCTGCTTCCAACAAATCAGATGCTGTGTTGTGATGTATTCTGTCTCCGACCCGCAGACCGTGCTCTCCAATCTGCTGCTATGTCTGGTGATGTTTTACTCGCTTTTCTACATGATTGGGAGCGTGTGCTTCGGTGCCTTCAGGTGAGGATCTCTTACACGCATGCGCGCGGGCGGTATGCTTTCTTTTTTTCTTTTTTTTTACTGGTTTTGTAGGCAAAATATGTCACGTGTAGTCTGCAGTTAGTTTTTTGGGGGGTTGTGGGTACACGTACACAATACACAAACAGCAGGAAGTGAAGGGGGTCAATGGGGACCAACCTGTTTATATCATAGTGAGATCATTTGTTTGTTGATCCACCTTTGCAGCAAGTGAGATTTCCAGTAGTTACTTTATCCACACCATGTGACCCATACCTGGAGCATCCGTTTAGCTGTTGCCAAGTAGACAACATATAAGGCTGAATATGTAAAATCTTTAGAGTGGTTTAACACACGTTCTTTCAATTTATGACAATAGTTTATCTTCTTCTTTTTCCACGGTCACTCCTCTGCACACTTAAATAATACACGTGTTTACTAAAACTGTAACATTACATACACTTTACAATTGCACTTCATCATACACTGTACATACACTTTACAATTGCACTTTATCTTACACTGTACATTTTATTCTATGTCTCGTCTGCACTTTGTTGATTGTTTTGTTGTCGACTGTTGTTTATTTATGGCTAACGTCCTATGTTGCACCACCCACCATGCTAAATTCCTTGTAGGTGTAAACCTACTTGGCTAATAAAAAGTTTCTGATTCTTATTGTACATTTAATCTAGTTCTAACTTCTCTTTTTAGGTTGGATCACTTTGATGGATTGATTCCATTCGACTTTAAGACCGAACCTGCTGAATCCAACTCCAAATACTTGGGTGAGCACCCTAAATGCAGCCAATATGATCAACAATGGACGCAAACCTTTTTCCATTTTCCATATTTTTCCGCTTTTAATCTTCCTCAGTGAACCTCCTGTCCTTGGAGCTCACCTACTTTTGTAGCGGCCTTTGTTTTGCTGCAGTGGTGAGAAGGAGGGTGTGGGACTACGCCCTCACGGTCACACTTCTTCATGTAATGATCACCAGTCTAGGTGAGCGGACATCTAACGATACGTCTTCCTAGGGACACAAATGTAATAACGTGTTGTGAAACAGCATCTTTTGTTTCCATGTTGCAGTTATGTTGGAGTTTCCCACGGTGTGGCAGTGGTGGCTAGCTTTAGGTAAAACAAAAACGACTGGCAACTTATCTGTTAATTATTGATTTGAACTTTAAGAGTTCAATTGTTTCGGATGCTCTACGTTTTTTTCTGTTCCACAGGTAGCGGCTTGTTTCTGATGATATGCAACGGTCAGCTGATAGCTTACTTCACTTGCCAGAGTGACCAGAGCTACGCCTCCTTCAGCTTTTACTGACATACAGGAAGCCACTGCTATGAACTGTATGAACTGCTTCTTAAATAGTCTTGTGAAGAAGGATCAGACCAGATGCTCTCATCCTGGAGACACCCATTAGGTTCTCAACAGTGACAGGCTTTTTGTGTTTGTCACTAAAAAAGACTCCTTACCTCTTCATCACCATTACACATCAAGTGTTTGAACACACTGGCATCCTTAGGTTTTATGTTAATACCAATACTCTCTGCATATTGCTTGTGATGCACAATGCCTCTGTTACTGTGCAGGATTCTAAGGCAGCCTGTGAAGTATTTTCAGAACCTTTTTAAACGGGAAAGTTGCAATACATGTTTAATATATTTTAAAGATGAATGTTAAGTGTTGAAAAATAAAGCTGCTTCAGATTAAGTGTTTATTCTTCTATTTTCTTACTAGGACTTGAGAAATAGTGACAAGCCCATTTTACATTATGAACTGATGCTTAAAATAACTTATGGAATATACTGTAATTTAGTGAGACATCAATGAGAAATGCAGTGTTAGTGCAAGAATCCTTTAGCGTTTAAAAATAAACTTTGATTTAATAATTTGACATGAAAAATAAATATTTGAACTGAAATTCTCCCAGAGGAATTGGTGTTATGAAATCGTCTCCGCTGCCACCTACTCCGCTGGTTTCATGAAGGAGAATCCTGGGAAGGCCTCGCTGGTCCTGCCCGCCTGACACCGCTCACTCACAAGAGGCATGGACAGGTTGTAGTGTGAACTCTGGGTCAATGTAGCGGATATCACAGGGACCAGAGAGTCGTGAGGAATAAACACACACACACGTACACTGTCAATTGATTCAAAACACAGAATGCTCGCCATCCATTTCTGAATCACTCCTACCACTTTTGGGATGAACGGAGGTCTAACTTTCTTGGCCAGGAGATCTTCCAAGTTGACGGATGCAAAGAAGGAATGTTCCTGCAGCTCCACCTGAAATTGTACCGTCTGTGGTCTGTGGTGTGTTTGTGGATCATTGTTTTTTCTGTTTTTCTTTTTGTGTGCACATATACGGTCATGGCTCCCACCTAAGTGTTTGGAGACATCTCTTTCCCTCTAAGAGTGAGCAGGCATCCTGAGACTCCCCACTACACAACGTCAGAGGAGCATGAAGTATGTTGTCAAACATCTCTGATTTGCTAATGCTGTAAAATGGAGGCTGAGAGAAAAGACAGGGAGATGGGGTAAGGAGAAGATGCTGAGGAAGGTGACAGGATGGAAAGATTTTGTTCACCTCTTCAACTCACCAGTTCATACAGCATCTCAAACAGTAGAGTGCCGAGGCCCCACCCGTCCACTGCTGCATTGTATGGGTGGCCTTTTAGCACCTCTGGAGCGAGGTACTCAGGAGTCCCACAGAATGTATGCGTAATCCCACCAAATACTTTACGTAAATACTTTACGTAAAGAACGCCGGTAAACAAGATATCCTTAACTCACCTGAGAAAAATGACACAAGCCCTCTCATTTTGTCACAGGTCAACGGCCGGTCACGAGTCACAGTCATCCGGACGAAGACAGCCTGCCTGGGAGGTGTTTTATGAACGGAGGAGTCGAGTGAAGGAGCGCTGCCTTGTCCCAAACTTTCAACGTGTGGCTGCTCTGTTTAAAGACCGTTGACGTAGGAGACGCAGTTACCTCCACAATGCTGCGTTAAAGTGCCCTCGGAGATCTCGGAAACGATGACGCGTGCGCACGAGAGAGACTTAAGGGGAAGTGTTTGTCTTTTGTTTCTGATCTTCAAAGCATTATAAACTATCAATAAAGCCATTAATTAGAGCGTATAAAAGGGGGAAATAATTAATAGTTGCGCATATAGTACTAATTTACTAATTTTACCATCATGGTCCCAGTTGCATGCTTGTAATATATGAAGAAACCAGTAGCATCTAAAATAGTGTCTGGTTGTTGCATATGACAGCAGTTTATCTATACTCAAGACATTCAGGCCCAATTACATAAAAATAATCCTGTTGTTGAATGGATAACTTTATATTATCATGTGATTATGTAATTGGAAGATAAAGAGGAACTATCTGGAGTTTGGCACAAACAAATCCTTGAGAGACGGAGAGGTACAAAGATGCTTCTCTTCCATCAGTAAGAGCAAAAGAAGTTAGAGACAATACACTCTTTTCAGAGGTGAAACTGGGCTTTGTCAATATATGAGCGCAACGGTTTAAATAGAAGTATTGTCTTAAACTGTACGTTAGCAATGGATGACTTTAGCATGGTATCAGAATAAGAGGGTGTGAATCAGATAAGTTGACACTGAAGTGCAGATATTGAAATAACATCAAGGTTGTTGTTGTGTCTGTTTCTAAATCGGGAGCTGCTATGGGATCAGAGTTGGTACAGGGTGTCTTGGTTACTGTGGTGGAAAGCTGATCCTTGAACAGCAGCAGGGGGAGGCCCCTCTCTGTTACAGTGCTAGCTTCCCCCTGTCACCCCAAGTAAACTGGTCTCTGCCGGTCTGACTCCAACGGCACTGGAACTAGCTGAGGCTGTTTTTTGCGTCTCCAGGCATGAAACAGTCGACACTGAACACAACCCATACATCTCTGCAGTCAAACAGCATTCCCACAAGAGAGGAAACCCAGCCAAGCTCCAGCAGATCCGCCAATGCCACCAAAAAGAACAGACTCACTGCTTCAGCCTCATGCCTAACAGGAGGGGAACGTTGAAGCACATTAAAACTATGTCTGCAGATTGACACCTAATGTACGCTGTGTGATTTCTGGTCTCAATGGCAGCTCCATTATCTTCAGCCTTCATCCTCTCTTTCCTGCATTATCTCATTCTCAATAAAATAAATGACCTCCATAAATGCCTTCAACATGGGTGTTACAGATTATATGAGTTATTGGGTGTGTTTTATTCATCAAGTTATTTTATACAATAGCTTTCATATTCATTCTTCATGCTCAACACACGTGACAGCAGTACTTCTTCTGTCCTGTAGATGGAGACAGGAAAGCAGAACATTTCTTTACAGACTTACTTTATTTTTCAATGGGTATTTGTCAGTTTAGCATTAGACATTTAAACATTGTTCTGTGGCTTCTCTTGATTTGAAGCTTAAAAGTAATTCACAGAATTTTGAAGTGGGTCACCCAAAAGAAGAGAGCAGGATCCAACACCTATTTAAGTACTTACCTTTGAGAGCAACAACAGAATAACAGTTAATAATTGATTTAATCTGCAATATTTTTTGATAATGTCTCAAGTTCCAGCATCTCAATTGTGAGGGTTTACAACTCTTTGGGATTTGCACTGTTTCACTGGACAATTAGAGTAATTTGACATCATCACCTTGATCTGTGAGAACATGTGCTGGGCATTTTTCTCTTCATAGACAAAATTATGTAAATAATAGTTAGTTGCATCTCTCTGATCTGACTTTGATTAATACCATAAATGCAGGTAAACATTGTATGATAAAGTAATCATTATTAAAATAATTATAAATACAAATAACAGCAATAATCATTAAAGGACATTTAGTACTGTGTATATGTGGGATACTTGTACTTCTCTTTCAAATTTTCTTTCACTCTCACTTTATATTTCTACACTATTCAGAGGCAAATATTGTGTTTATTATTATTAAAAAACTTTAAATATAATTATTTACAAGTTAATATTTTACTATATACATATCAAAATATATATTTGTTATTATAGATTAATAAACAGAACAGTATAGCTACTGCTGAACAAATATAGAAAAAAAATAGAAAAATAATTGTCAACTGTTAAGATAATTGTTTAAGAGATTACCTGTGCAAAAATGAGAAACATTTCATGATTTCGGTTTCTCATATTTGTCACGGAGCGGGAACTGTGGAGGAGGCCTCGGACACAGAGAGGAGGTTTAACTAACAGTTTATGTATTCGTTAACAAAAAATCACAGGGAAAAAATCCTGGAAAAGAATAACTCCTCCGAAGAGGGATGAACGGGAACAAAACAATAATCTAAATCTAAGTTCGGCCTAGAAAATACAGAAACCTGGACTTGACTATGACATGGCGTGTGTGCAGGACGAAGGATCAGACACACAGGCACAGGACAAGGGGAGACACAGACTATAAGTACACATGAGGGAAGTGGGGAAACAGGTGGACACAATCAGGAATCATGGAAGACAATCAGACTGGTGACACATGAGGAAGGGCAAGGAACCTGAAACGAGAGGAGAGTTCATTTCCAAAATAAAACAGGAAGTCACAAAACAAACATGGAGACAGGACAAAAAACCAACTTGACATACAGGTGTGACAATATTTGAGAGTTTGTTCTTTTCCCTTAAGCCTATTGTAATAACTTGAATTTATTCTTAATGGTTTTGAGTTTTGGACTGTTGGTTGGACCAAACAAGCATTGTGAAGGTTTCAATTTAAGACCTGGGAAATTGTTACTTCCATTTTGCTGGGTCTTTTGACTTTTTACAAACAAAACAATCTATCCATAACTGGAGAAAATAACTAGGAGATGAATCCATTAAGATTATATGCATCAGTTTTATAGGTGATTATTATACGAAAAATGTGGTCCACCTCAACCAACTAAAACAATAACATGTTGCGTTTACATTAATGCATGCGTTTTAATAATCTAATTATATATATATAATAGCATAGTAACTCTCAGGGGCAATTTCTCTGGATCATTGTACACATTTCAAGTACATTTTCCTAACACTTATATTCTTTAAGATGCATTGTCAGTGCACGACCTTTACTTGCCATGTTTTGGTTTTTTGTATCGCCCTGCATATATTTCCTGTGCTTTGCGCGCGCGCCCCCTACATCGGTTGCGCGCGCGGTGAAGGGGCGGGTGCCGCGCGCAGTCCGCGCAGCCAGGGATGAGAAACTTGTCCCGGATATTTACCTAACTATACCTGGCTCTTCCGACGCGCCCCGTCCCGAGGAATATGACCCGTCTCTGAAGCGGGACGACTGAGGTACACAAATCTTTTTTTGTTTGTTGGTTTTTTAAAACATTCTCTTCCCAAAAAGCAGACACTTGGTCAAGTTGTTGTTACGAGTAGTCGCTGTGGTTGGAGGAAAAGTTTGCCAGTGAAGTGTTCCTCCTTTTGGGTGGAGGTTAGCTGTAGAAAACCTCAGGTTGTCAACCGGTTCCTTGTTGGCGCAGTGGGTCAAAGTACAGCGAGGTCGCAGCAGAGTCCATTATCGACAGACTGACAGTCGGACAATATAAATATGTGCCTATTACACGGATTTCTGGTTCATTGGTATGTGGACACACTTTGGTGAAGCGCAGAGGCCATCAATGCTAGGTGTATTTATGTCCTACAGTGTACACGTTCAACTTGTAGAGATGCGTTGATGGCAGACAATGTGTGTAAAAGCATCATCACGTCAGATAACCCGTTTATTTCTTAATCTGTATGTTACAACCCGGATGATATCAGACATAGATGTCAGATGCGAAACACCCAGTGAGGTCATACGTCTCCACATCACGATGATGTTTTTAAATGTAGCATTCACTTGTAAATTCATTAGAGCCCTGCCCGTGAGAGATGTTATTATGGAAAACAAGTCAGCGAACTGGGAACATCTCGCTTTTAATATATGCAGAGTGTGTCACTGTGTTCAAACATTAACTCAAACACTGTGTGCCTTTTCAGAATCAGTGTGACAGGTTGGTCTGGTCCCATTAATCATTCACTTGCAAACCAAGACCGGACACATGTACGTGCACAAACTTGCATGCACATATAAGCATACACACGCACACACACACGCACACACACTTTTAGGTATTGTCAAAGACGGGGTAACTTATTAGCTTTGAGCATGTAGTAGTAGTGCATGTAAGTGTGGGTCCTGCTGCGTCCATTTGTCCCAAAGGCTGGTCTGAGATCAGTCTTAGTGTGGTGTTGATGGGCGTGTTCAACTGAGAAAATGTTTAACATTCTTATCATTCAGCTGTGTAAGGCGGAGACACAGCAGGGAGAGCAGCAGGGAGAGGGAAAGAGACATGTTCAGACCCAGGCTAAAATAATAAGTAATTACATACACACACACACACACAGTCACTCCTTCGCATTCACACTGCATTACTCACTGCAGCCGGTGCTCCATACAGCACATACAGTATATTACTCATCACACAATGCCATTCTGAGGGGGGTGCATTTGAAGACAACAGCCTGGAAACATCTCACACTGTTTTTGTGGTTGTGTATGCGTGTGTGTTTCCAGGTCCCCATTCAGTGACGAGCTGAGGGCAGGGTTTTTGTCTTGAGAGGGAGGCAGAGTTACCGTGGTAACAGACATGCCAAAACCGGACTTGCTTTGCCTAGTTCAGCTACTGGATGGCACTATCGAGACCTTCAGAGTCAGCGTGCGTAACACACACACACACACACGCGCACACACACACACACACACACACACACACACACACACACACACACACACACACACACACACACACACACACACACACTGTTTCCTGTCTGTCATTGAAGAGATCATATGCTATTCCAATATGTCTCTGTGCTCTCCTAATAATCATAATGTCAGTGAGTGATACAGTGACCGACTCTTTCATATTACCATTGATGCACCTCTCTTGTTTAACTCTGTGACCTTGATTTTAAGTCCCGCTCACCAACTGCAACTTCATGAGCTCGTCACACTTAAAATAAGCCTTTAACATTGTCAGCGTCCATGTCGTACGCTACCTGACCGCAGTTTACCCAGACACATTGACAAGCATAAACACAAACACATGCAGGCAATCACAAATACTGCTTTCTAGGACAGCAGCTGTGCAGCATCTTTATGTGTGCAGAGAGCGTTGCGGTTGTTTGCAATATTAAAGTCTTCGTCACGATTCCTGTGTCTCTTGCGTTAAGAGAAGACTTAGTGTTTTATTTTTTTACAGCTTTTCACTGAAAAAGAACACATTTCTGGGGGATGTATGGCCCATTTAAACAGATCGTCAACCCGGATTGTGTGTCCACACGCACATCAAAAATGGTTGTGTTTCCTGCTGCAAGAACTCACTGTTTGCCACGGTTTACAATAAATACAGTCCTCTTGTTATGTGAATGTGCTTCATATAACAAAAAGTGTGGAGAAAAAATTCAGATGAGGTGCATGTTTTTCCTCCAGAGTGATTAATAGTTAAACCACAAAGTGTTTTTCACCTGGATATATGCATTATTAATTGTTTTTGTCTAATATTCAACCAATTTTAATATTTAAAATAAACAAATCAAAGTATCCTATCTATATATGAGGGCCAACTGCAACATAAACACAGTGTTTTGTACAGTGTTTATGTACATATGAGCAACGGGTAAATGTCAGTCAAAGCTTTGGCTGATATTAATGTTTGTTTGTTGTTTCCATCTTTTAGAAGCAGGATGAAGGTGTGGTTTTGTTGGACCAAGTATGCGACCACCTGGGCCTGCAGGAGAGGCAGCTCTTCAGTCTGCAGATCAGAGAATCCAGCTCAGCCATCGCCTCAGTCGCAGCCAACACACACTCTCCTGTGAGCTCACTGTTTATCTGCTGAACATTTGGGCTGGGAATGTAACATATTTTACTCGCTGATTGCTGTTTAGACGATGATAACCACAGGGTATGCTTCCATAAATGATTTTCTTTTTGCCCGTTAGCCATTATGCTTAATTAATTTCTTTCTCTCAGAGATGGTTGGAGCCTGAAAAACCCTTGAAGAAGCAGATAAAAGGTATCTGTCCTTTTCTCGCTCCAGTGTTTTTTTATGGTTATTTTTCCAGACAAGTATATTTTTGTTTTGAAATATATATTACAATACATTTATAGATAGGGGGTGTAGAAGAGCAGAGTATTAAGGTGGCCCTGCAACTATAGATATATACTGTTTCTTTACAGGTCTTGCGTCTCCCTTTTATATGAACTTCAGAGTACGATTCTTCATGTCTGATCCTAACGCTCTGCAGCATGAACAGACAAGGTGTGTATATGTGCCTCTCAGTTATGTGTGTTTTTGTAACATATATCAAAAAATATTGATCTGGAGAAGTTGTTTGACTCACAAAGGTCCTTTTTCGGTTGGGAATATGAATAGAAATGAAGGCGTGGGTTTGTAAAGTTCCTCTTGTCTCGTACCTGCAGGCACCTGTACTTCCTCCAGATCAGGAGTGACATTAGAGAAGGACGGTTAGTAACACACAAACTCAGCTGCTCCTCCCCCCCTGTGCACAGTATGTGTTTAGCCAATACAATGTGTAATCATGGGAGTGTGATTGCAGGTTGCAGTGCCCGCTGAGTGCAGCTGTAGTGTTGGCCTCTTACGCCGTGCAGTGTAAGTCCTATCTCTTCCTTGAGAAGCAAATGATTAATGGCTTTATAATAACTGAGTGAGTAATTAGTCCTGTTGAGGATGCTGTCAATGAGCAGCAGCTCTCTTACAGTACCCCAGATGTCACTGGTGAATGTCTGCATCTGGTGATTAGTCAATGCTCAGTGTCTCTTTCCATCGCCTGCAGCGGAGATGGGAGATCACTGTCCAGCTCGACTCCCCAGTTATCTCTCCAAATGCTACTTCATTCCTGAGCAGGATGAAGACTTCCTGTCTAGAGTGGAGGATCTTCATCCACAGCACAAGTAATACAGGCAGTTTCATTATATATATTTATTTGCACCGACAAAAAACAAGTTTGTTGTGCAGTTGGTTCCTGGTGATGTAATGTGACTCTGTGTTTGTGACTGTGTATGGGACCCTGTGTATGTGACTTTGTGTTTGTGAGCCTGTGTATGTGACTCTGTGTTTGTGACTATGTGTGTGTGACTGTGTTTGTGACTCTGTGTATGTGACTGTGTTTGTGACTCTGTGTATGTGACTGTGTTTGTGACTATGTGTGTGTATGTGTTTGTGACTCTGTGTATGTGACTGTGTTTGTGACTCTGTGTATGTGACTGTGTTTGTGACTCTGTGTATGTGACTATGTGATTGTGACTCTGTGTATGTGACTCTGTGTATGTGTTTGTGACTATGTGTGTGTGACTGTGTTTGTGACTCTGTGTATGTGACTGTGTTTGTGACTCTGTGTATGTGACTGTGTTTGTGACTATGTGTGTGTATGTGTTTGTGACTCTGTGTATGTGACTGTGTTTGTGACTCTGTGTATGTGACTGTGTTTGTGACTATGTATGTGACTGTGTTTGTGACTCTGTGTATGTGACTGTGTTTGTGACTCTGTGTATGTGACTGTGTTTGTGACTCTGTGTATGTGACTGTGTTTGTGACTATGTATGTGACTGTGTTTGTGACTCTGTGTATGTGACTGTGTTTGTGACTCTGTGTATGTGACTGTGTGATTGTGACTCTGTGTATGTGACTCTGTGTATGTGTTTGTGACTATGTGTGTGTGACTGTGTTTGTGACTCTGTGTATGTGACTGTGTTTGTGACTCTGTGTATGTGACTGTGTTTGTGACTATGTATGTGACTGTGTTTGTGACTCTGTGTATGTGACTGTGTTTGTGACTCTGTGTATGTGACTGTGTTTGTGACTATGTATGTGACTGTGTTTGTGACTCTGTGTATGTGACTGTGTTTGTGACTCTGTGTATGTGACTATGTGATTGTGACTCTGTGTATGTGACTCTGTGTATGTGTTTGTGACTATGTATGTGACTCTGTGTTTGTGACTCTGTGTTTATGACTCTGTATGTGACTGTTTGTGACTCTGTGTTTGTGACTCTGTGTTTGTGACTCTGTGTTTGTGACTCTGTGTATGTGACTCTGTGTTTGTGACTCTGTGTATGTGTTTGTGACTATGTATGTTACTCTGTATATGTGACTCTGTATGTGACTCTGTGTTTGTCACTGTGTATTTGACTGTTTGTGACTCTGTGTTTGTGACTCTGTGTTTATGACTCTGTATGTGACTGTTTGTGACTCTGTGTTTGTGACTCTGTGTTTATGACTCTGTATGTGACTGTTTGTGACTCTGTGTTTGTGACTCTGTGTATCTGACTGTGACTCTGGATTTGTGACTCTGTGTTTGTGACTCTGTGTTTGTGACTCTGTGTATGTGACTCTGTGTTTGTGACTCTGTGTATGTGTTTGTGACTATGTATGTTACTCTGTATATGTGACTCTGTATGTGACTCTGTGTTTGTCACTGTGTATTTGACTGTTTGTGACTCTGTGTTTGTGACTCTGTGTATGTGACTCTGTGTTGGTGACTCTGTATGTGTTTGTGACTGTGTATATGACTCTATGTATGTGACTCTGTGTTTGTGACTCTGTGTATGTGTGTGTGTTCCCAGGGGGCTGAAGCAGAGCGAGGCCGAGCTGTGTTTCCTCAACACAGCTCGGACGCTGGAGCTGTATGGGGTGGAGCTGCATGCTGCCATGGTAGAGAGACTCCCTCGCATAAACCTTCATGTAATTCCTCTTTATTCCCCTCATGTATAACTTTCTTTGTCATTCCCTCATCGTCTCCCAGGACACCAATGACGCCCCTCTGAAGGTGGGTTTGGCCTCCAGTGGTGTTGCAATATTCTGCAATATGATTTGCTCCAGTTTCTTCCCCTGGTGAGTGATGACAACGTTAATTACATTTCTTTGTTCTTGTATTTCTTTTTTTCCTTCAACCAATTGCATTCTTCACATGTAGGGGAAACATCATCAAGATTTCATTCAAGAGGAAACGCTTTCTTATACATCTGAAACGGAAACATGTGAGTCACTCTATCATTGATTTATTCTTTATAGCTTGGAACACATTGCTGATTTTTATTGCTCTACACACCTGGCTGACGACTCCATTGAACGTTTGGAGTCAACACCATTTTTTATTAGCTTGTATAGTCAGCTGAAATTATAGCAACATTTAGGACATAAGAATGTATACACTTTCCTTTTCAACAACATTTCACATGGTCTACATAGAGTATAGCATTGGTTGAATGTTTCAGATCCACATGTTATGTGTCTAACTGTTGGAGTTTGATTAATCATAATAGCACCATTAATTAAATCTAAATGTTTAAAACTCACATATATGACATTGGCGTACTGAGAACTAGTGGTTAAATGGTTTAACATATAGCCTGTTTTATTGAGTAAGGATCAAAGTGTCTTGTAAAAAAACTACTAAGAGTCGTAGCAGGTGTGTAGAAAGGCTGTGATGGCCATGACGGGGCAAGGCTGCTTGGGCTGTGATAGAAGGAGTGAGCTGCGCCGGGCGCAACAGGAGAAGTCTTTCAACTCCCACTAGAAAGATGTTACTCGGGGGAAAGAGCTGACTATGACAAACTGGTACACGCATACAACCATACGGACATCAGGGAAAAGTGACACACTCTGTGATATACTGGGTTGAATTAAAAAAATATTGGAAGTATCCGAGAAAAAGGAGAAAGAGCTTAAAAGATCAAAGGCGATGTCCGCCACACTATATAACACCGTGTAAAGATGAATCAGTTCCTCTCCAGAGAGCACCTCGGGTATAATTATTTGCTTGAAGAGTAAACTCTATTGCATTGAACTCTGTCTGATGCCAGTGCTTTCTTCAAATATCATCAGGACACCAATAGGGGTTAAGTATAGAATACAAATAGCGTTGGAGCAGGAGTTTAGACTTCATCAACTGGCCCAGTCTGAACTTCTTTTATCCGACATGACAAGTAATAAATCATTCATACAAAATGTGGGAAGAAGAGAAGAGATGTGACCTTGAATATTTATAGTTGCAAAGAACTCCAACAGTATAAAGCATTATAAAACAATCTCTATTTTGCAGGGGGAGACCCAGGATTGTGAGGTGTCTATGGTTCTGCCATGTCCCAAGACCTGTAAGAACCTGTGGAGGTCCAGTGTGGATCATCACTCCTTCTTCTGCTCCAACCGGTCAGTCAGGAGCCCCAATCACAACAACAGTACAGTTCAGTCCTACAGAAAGTTGATAACACAACACCTGGGACTTGGCCACAGTAAAACTGAGAGGTGAGTATTGCCTGTACATATATATTTGCATTCATATTATTTTCATGAACACTGAAACATTTAATTCCCCTTCCTATTCGCAGTGGTCCAGTGTGCCAGCGTGTTGTGGGGGGGATGGTGTGGAACCCAGTCCTGATGAGGTCGATTTCATCGGAGTACCTCGAAACCAAGAGCCTGCCCTCTAGATCGCCCCCAAACACCCCCAACTGGTACGACCTGCAGGATCAACCACAACGTTATGTTCTCAGCTGCAGTCAAAACATCCATGCAGTCCCTCTTTTCCTTTTTTTGAACTCCGATTGTATCATTGGATAAAATCGTACACGTATCTGGGTTTTTCTGATTTATCTCTTCGACAGGCGAAGTCCTCGAGTTCGCCATGGCATCCGTAAACCTCGCCCGTCCTCAGTTGAACTGACCAATGACATGAATGACATGTCGGAGGGGGAGGACGTCTTCTACACATACAGGGCGTCTGTGAGCAGCAGCAAGGACAGTGAGGGAGACACTTCTCCGCATCAGTAAGTATGAGTTAGAGAAATGTGTCTACTTCTGAGACACTCTTAAACTCTCTTTCAATTCATTGGGATACGATGATATAATAGGACTGAAAGTTTAATCATTTTCACACCGATATTGTAATCGGATTTAGTGCAATTTATGTATCGTAAGATGCAATTGTAATTCCAGCATTAGTGACAGCTGTTGATATCAAATTTAGCTAGTTAACGTTGTTACATTTGTGATAACCGGTATGCAATTTATCATGTAGAACACCAAATAGTCAAGTAAGTCAAGCAGGCCAAACATGTGTATACAAATATTATGACATGAGATTAGTCAGAATTGTATCACATCTGAAAGTCATCTGTTAACCTGCAAATTAGGTTGAAAAAACTATATTTCCTCTCTTTCTCTTACAGCCAGGTGACGGACGAGGCTTTGTTACGAATTGACGACAGTATAGGGGAGGAGGATGGTGACCACAGCTCACACCACTACGATAAGGTCCGTTATGTCACCATCAACTCTAAAAAAAAGTGTTTTACTGTATATCCATCACTGTCTTCATTGATTCTGAATACTTGTGTGTATGCAGGGAGTTCTCGGCGATGGGGACTTAATGCTCATATGTATTACCCCCGATCATGACGGCAAGTTTGGCTTCAATGTTAAAGTGGGTCTCTCTCTTACACATGTTTTATGTTATTTACACACATTACGTTTCTGTTGTCACTCCTCCGCTTTTGCTCCATTTAATTTCCCAACTCCTCCTAGGGTGGAGTGGACCAGAAGATGCCTCTGGCCATATCCCACGTTAAACCCGACTCTCCGGTAAGAACCAACTCGGGTGTGTTTGTGTTTTGAAAGCGTGACTTCTCCAGGTGGTAATAAAATAACGTTGTGATGAAATGTAAACACAATATGGATTGATGAATAGATATGAAAAAGAGATATGAAAAAGAGCTGTAACAATAAGTCGGACAAAATGTCACTTTTGGCTTTACGATATTGTAAACATTTTCCACTATATTTGACGATAAGTCGATTAATTGGTACTACAAATGGGAAAAAAAACGTTTCTATAGCCTGAACGACACTGGACTTTTAAGGCCTATACAGATATAAATATTTGGTAGTTTAAAGATACTATAACGATATATCGGCCGATGATATATCTTGATTCGCAAGTACTAGATTTTATTTTTGATAAATCCTGAGCAGGCATTTTTTGACAGTGCTCTCCGGTGGACAAGCTATGTAATGGGCACACTGTTTCTAAAGTACATGTTGTCGTTTCTGGACTGCAATTTCTTGTTCTTTATCTGCCAACCTAGACACTGATGTATAATAAACTCATATCAGCCGATATATATTGGTTTAGCTCTAAGCCCGAGACTGAAAGACAGATTTAGAGTGGAGTTGTCAGCTGTGTGTTGTTTGTAGGCAGGTCGATGTGAGCCCAAACTCCTGGAGGGAGACCTGTTGGTGCTCATCAACGGCCGAGACATTTCTGAACACACACATGATCAGGTTGTCATGTTCATACGAGCCAGCAGAGAGTCGCACTCCAGAGAGCTGGCCTTGCTCATCAGACGTAAAGGTGTGTGTGTGTGTGTGTGTGTGTGTGTGTGTGTGTGTGTGTGTGTGTGTGTGTGTGTGTGTGTGTGTGTGTGTGTGTGTGTGTGTGTGTGTGTGTGTGTGTGTGTGTGTGTGTGTGTGTGTGTGTGTGTGTGTGTGTGTGTGTGTGTGTGTGTGTGTGTGTGTGTGTGTGTGTGTGTGTGTGTGTGTGTGTGTTTGCGTAACAGAGAGACAAAACTGCTGAAACAGCATGTGATATCACAGTGCACACTCTTATTTCTATGAATATTTATCACAGCCTTGAACCGTCCTTGCATTCCAGGTCCTGGCCGGGTGGCACCCCTGCTGCAGTTACATCCCGCCCTCACGCTCACCAGCCAATCACAGGGAGACAAGCTGTCAACTGGCCAGTCGGAGCGGGTCACGACAGTGGAGGAATCGATGAGACAGCTGGAGAGAGGAATACAGTCCGGCACACTCTGTTTCCATTTTGAGGTATTTCAAAGGAGGGGGGAGCTAAAAGTGAACTGGTGTTTAATAGGGTACTTATAAGCCAAACCACACCAAATACATCTTTTCTTTGAAGCACGCTTTCATCTGTCCCACAAACACAGTTATTTTGGATCAAAATGAGCCTGTTTTAGGGCCCTAATATAATAACAAATGCAGTCACCGGCCTGGAATTTGTTTTTGTTTATGTATATTTCTGTGTGTGTTTACGTGCAAAGCGTGTGTTTGTATCCTTGTAATTCCTAGAATTTATACAGGAGGAAGCCTGGTCTGTCACTAAACTGTGCTCGGCTCCCCGAGAACATGGAGAAGAATCGATATAAGGATGTTTTACCTTGTAAGTGCTGCTTATTCTGATTACCTGTGTGTCTGTGCAATGCTATTCGCCCTCCCGCTGCTCTTAGTTATCTTTCTAACCTTGATCTAAAAGCTCACAGCTGTAGCACCTCATGGAGTTTAAATTGGTTGAGCCTGTGGTGCTTCTCAGGCTCTATTATGACCCTCACACACTGCTGCTCTGCTCTCCTTTCAGATGATGCCACCAGAGTGGTGCTCCAGGGCTCAGAGGACTACATCAACGGCAGCCACATCACGGTGCGCATCACCTATATGAAGTGTCTCTTCCCTGTCTGACATTTAATGTAATCGTCTGTGGTGTGTGTGTGTGTGTGTGTGTGTGTTGTATTTGTCTGTCTCGCAGGTGGTGCCCCCAGTGTCTGGTGTGTGTTTACGTTATGTTGCGGCTCAGGGCCCATTGCCACAGACCTGCACTCACTTTTGGCAGACTGTGTGGGAGCAACAGATACACACCATCATCATGCTAACAACTCTGACAGAGAGGGGACGGGTATACACGCGTTCATACTTTTACACCTTAAGCAGCCACATTAACAATGGAATGTGAAAGAGTAAACAGAAGGTGAAACACGTGATATTACACAGCTCAATATCAGTGATTACTGCAGCACTACTATTACATTATTACATGATGTTTAATTTGATATGGGATTACTGTAATTACAAGGTTCAGCGGTGATGTTTGCTCACAAAAAGGATAAATTGGCACATTTGTAAGTAATTACAGGGTTTCATAGTGTAGAGAGCAGCTAAATGTAAAACATGAGCAGAATGGCAAGAAGCGAAATGATTTGAGGGTGAGGACACATTCACACAGAGAAAGAGGCAGCGAGATATCAAGGTCTTGTTGAATGAAGATGTCTCTGTCTCAGCTGTTGCTTGGTAACCAAATGCTTTCATTAATTGATAATTTCCTGATGTTTGTCTAGTGTCGTGAGTTTCGCTCCACTTGACGATCACACGTCACAAACATACACACACACACACACACTGGCAATCAGTTCACATGCTGCACCTGATGAATCAGACTGCTGGGTTGAACATACGATGCTGTTGAATATGCATTTCTTGAGAACAGAGCACAGCTGATGCAGTCGTACACTGTATCCTGACTGATGACTCATGTCACATGTAATATAATTTGTCGGTGATGTCATTACTTTCAGACCAAGTGCCACCAGTACTGGCCGCATCCGCCAGAAGTGAAGGATTACGGACACATGCGGGTGAAGTGTCACTCTGAGGAGTGTAACCTGGCGTATGTGACACGGCAATTCACTCTGACACACACCCAGGTACAGTAGCAAGTGATTAGTTGATCGACAGAGAATTGATTGGCAACTATTTTGATGATCAAAAAATCATTTACGTTATTTTTATAGTACAAAATCACTTTAATGTGGAAATGTGCTGCCTTTCCTTGTTTTAACGCCATAGTAGATTCAAAATGTCGGGGTTTTGGACATTTGGTCAGACAAAACAAGACCAGCTTGAGCTCTTACGTAAGTGACTATGATGGGCTTTTACTTTCTTTTTCTTTTTTATGAACAGTTTGTAGCATTTTGAAGAATCTATTGGCAGAAATGGAATATAATATTAATAATTGTGTTTCAAGAAGTTTCAGCCAGATCCCACAGTCTGCAAAAATACAATTATAAAAAATAATTAGTTGCAACTCTGGTTGCCCTGAAGTTCACACCTGCTCCCAAATCCACTTGAAACCTGAGCAAAGCATGATCATGGTCACACAACCCAGAGCTTTTCTATTTGTATGTTTGCACTGACATGTGCCGTATTTGTCCCATATGTCACATAACAGAGTTCACCACGGGCAGCAATCTATCCACAGCTAAACATACAGTCGCCTCCGTATGGGCGGCATGGTCTGTATGTGTGTTTGGGTGGGCCTGTGCGTGTGGGTGTGTATTAACTGTCTGTAGGTGGGCAAGTCTTTCTGAGAGGTTAATCAAAAGAAGTTTAAAACACTTAATATGGTAGATAATCTGATTAAATTAACTGTTTTCCACATTGACTTCTGCGGAAAATTGGTAAATAAACAGATAATGCTCAAGGAGGCATGAAATATGAAGTCACACACATGCTCAAACAGATACTGCTGTGTGAGCCCATCTGTTCCTCTGGCGGAGCGAGTTAATCCCTGCATGGAGTCACAGGCCACATGACTATTATAAACTCTAAACTCAGCCATTCTCCTCGCCACCTGTTTTCATCTTTCTGTGTCCCACACCACTTCCTAATCTCAGTGTCGCCTCCTGGTCATGTGCAGGTTTGTTCTCCTGATCGGCTCTGTGTTTCCACTCCGTTTTCTCATATGCTGAATATTGTGTATTAATACAGTGTTTAATCCTGTAAAGCTGCAGAGTTAGTCTCATGTGGGTGATATATTTCCCAAAGGTTACATGTCTCTGATTATCCTCCTTTCTTTTTCGTGTGTGTGTACGTGTGTGTGTGTGTGGGTGTGTGGGTGTCAGCGGGGTGAGGAACGTGCAGTCACACACCTGCAATATGTTGCGTGGCCCGACCACGGCGTACCCGATGATCCTTCAGACTTCCTGCTGTTCATCAGCTCGGTCAGGGAGAGGAGGAGAGGTGAAGAGCCACTTATGGTACACTGCAGGTAACACACTCACACAGACACACACACACATACACACACATACTGTACCTGCCTCTACTCTACACTTAATTCTTTCTTTGTTTTCAATTTTAGCGCTGGGATTGGACGGACAGGTGTTCTGATCACCATGGAAACGGCTCTGACTTTGTTGGATGAGGATAAGCCGGTGTTCCCACTGGACATTGTCAAAACATTGCGAGATCAGCGAGCCATGATGATTCAGACCACGGTACGGAGAAGCAGGACAAGGATTTCTGCCACAGTGATTGTTCTCTCCTTTATTCAATTATTTATCTTGGTTACCTGTCGCTTGAGAGAAGCTTTTGATTATCATGAGGCCAAGCAGGTTTGTCTTCTACATGTGGTCGAAGATTTGTTAAACTTGCAATTTGTTTTAGTTTGTTTTATAGGAATATCTGGCTTGACATAAGGTGGGATATAACCACAGAGAACAGTATTGTCGGTTGAGAAGAGCTCTTTAAAATGCTCAGTTGACAGAAGAGTGCAAGTAAAAGATCATGTTGAAGCTTGTACAGCAAGTTGCAGTTTAAGAGGACCCTTTACAAGTTAGCCCAACAGCTTAGCCACACGCTTTATATTGGCTCAATAAAGGCTGTTCACAAGCATGTATTCATTTAAAAAAGTAACAGTTGGGCTTTCATATTAAATTAGACACGCTGCAATTAGTTTGAAATGTCAGACATTTTGTTTAATGGGGTTGCATCTTATGGAAAATTGAAAGATCTGTTGAATGTTAACAGTTTCTATAAAAGTAAAGGGAGAGGAAACTTCACTTCACTGTGCCCAGAATTAGTGCAGTGAAGTAGGCAATGTTTTTGACAACTGCGGGGTCCTGTCATCTTTAACCTTCATTAATTCACAGAAACGTAGCTGTAACAGTTTTATACTGATGGCAGAGGAGCGGACAGGCTGAGGTCGGAAGCCTTGTTCTGTGGCACCTCAGCGGTATTTGACGAGGGAGAGGAAAGTGTTACTCATTGCTCTGATGGGAGGTAGTGCTGGAAATATGGCAACCCTCCAGTCGCGTGCCTGCTTCAAGGCCACTGCTGCCAGCACTATAACCCTTATTTTGAAAGGCAATCCAGTCCCTGAGGCTTCTTCTCTCTGATGTATTTGTACTAATGGAACATTTCCCCAGGTTTCCCCTCATATGTTTTGTGATGAAAACACTCAGTCAGAGGACAAACCTACAAGTTAAGACATATGTTTAAAGATAAGGATGGCATCATACTACAATGTGTTAGTCTCTCTTCCTTACACTCTGCCATAAGGCTGTTGGTTCCTGCAGAAAATGTAAAACACTGAAAATTGGTCACAAATACACAGTTGACAAGTCTATCTCACCACTCAGTAGCTGTTCTGGAGCTTTCAATCGTATCAAAGTCTTCCTGAACAGATGGAGATTAGTTCCAGCAGCATGCTTGTCTGGATGGAAGTGTCGGTCGGTCAACCACTTTGGTTCAGACTGAAATATTTCAACAACTGATTTCCCATGAAATTGCTTACAGACAGTCACAATTTCAAGGTAACTAGTCCCGCTGACCTTTGTAATTCTCTGACTTTTCCTCTAGTGCCACCATTAAGTTCACATTTTGAGTGAGATGTTGGAACAACTGTTAGATGGATTACTGTGACATTTGGCCGAGGCATTTATGTCTTCCTCGAGACGAATGGACTTTTATAGCGCCATCATTAGGTCAAATATTTAGTTTTTCTATACTTTGGTTTAGAGTAGCCTATCTGCAAAATGAAAGACATTCGCATCAGCCTCAGCTGTGCTCTGTGTTTAGTGCTAATTAGTAATGCTAACATGCTAAACTAAGATATTGATAATTGTGAACATTATACATGCTAAATACCAGCATGTTAGCATATAGCTAACAGAGCAGCTTGCACACTCTGTTGATAAAAACAAAATAGCCAAACACAGCTCGGTGCTGCAGTCTTTAGAAAATGCTTCTCAAACTGCAGTAAAAAGTACAGTACAGAAAAACAAGCGTTTACCAGGATCTCGGTTTCATAGACAATACTTGTTAGTAGGATCAGTTCATTGTTGATCTTGTTCTTTTTATGTAATTTAACAAGAAAAATGTAAAATTTAAATCAGTACTACTCTTGTTGTATAACAGCTAGTAACACTTTGTTTGTTGTGTGTTTCAGTGTCAGTTCCAGTTTGTGTGTAAGGCCACTCTGCGAGTCTACAAAGGGGAACAAGAGGGATCTACAGCGCCGTAGCCCAAATCAGCAACAGGACCAGAACAGACTCACTTAGCCTCATCTCATTGCAGGCCACTGCCACAGAGGGACTATAACAGATTAACCTCTGCCGCTGCCTGTGGGACTGGTGCACAGACTGGATAATGAGAGTATAACCAGCTTCCGAGCACAGCAGTCTGTGATCTGTGTAGCCTAGATTCAATGTGAGAGTATGAATCTTACGCCTAGTTGGCCTTAGTGTTTGCTGATTGTTCATTAAGCATGTAGAGGCTGTGGTCTCCATAGTGACTGGTGTAAAACTGATGCGAGGTGCTAATTTCTGTCCAAGAGGCCTCGCGGGAATATGGCCTCTACTTATTTAGCTATGTGTGCCTTAGACAGACGCCTCCCAGACGATAGATCAAACAGGGCGGCAATGGCAGACCAGGATCAATATAATGTGTAGTTTATCTGTGTGTCCAAAGACGAAGAGCGAGGCCGACTTTAGACCACGACAGCAGATACCGTAAGGTCACGATGGTGCAGCACCGCACGCCAGAAGAGCACCGAACCCAACTGTTCAACACTCTTAAATTATTAAGACACAAAATAAACACACTGATTTATTCTCATGTGTCAGATCTGTCTTTTCCTCTGATAGTGAATGTTATGATTTAGATCATTAAATGAGGATCATTTTATGTTTAGGCTCTTAAGGCTCTGCGGAGTGGAATGAAGCTGCTCACTGAAGTGAAGAGCAGTCTGCTCATTTAACCTTCCGCTGACTTCCTCTAAAGCTGGCGTCAGGTCATTGAAACTATCTCAGCATCACAAATCAGCCCAAAGTGTGTTTGGCTAGTAAAACATTTTTTTTTTAAAGAATGGAACCACAACCAAATGGAATATGTGAGGATTTCAGTATCTCTGCAGGTTTACAATGTTGTATAATTCAGTGTTATTATATTTGTGCTTCTGTCGTACTTTTTACACAAAGTATAGTGCAGGCATGAAGAGTTGGTATGTAATTTACAAAGTAACAACTAAATCCCAAAAAGTATGAAGTCATCATCATTTCCCTTATATGTTCAGAATATGTTCAGAAGTGACTGACTGATGCTCGAAATTCTTCATAAGTTTTGTCCAACCAGCACATCTGCAGTTGCGTGTAGTTTGTTTGTATATCTATACAAAAATAAGGATGCGGTGGTGGAAGCATAGTCAGTGGTGAGGTTATAGTTTTGTACTATTTCACAATTGAAGTTTATTTTTCTCTTTATTTCTAAGAAAACCACTTATTTTGGTTGGTCTCATTTATTTGTGTGTTTGTAAGGTGTGGAAATGGGATATTTAGAAAGTTTCACGATTAAGGGTACTGACTTAATATTTTGAAATGAAAACATTGAAAACATTTCACAAAGTCATAGACACATATGTATAGGCTGATTTGAATATTTTAAAGGTGCAATAAAATGAAATATGACTATTTTAACCCGATTAAAAATAAATAAATAATATTTCTTATTTGTAGCCAGAATGATACAGAGATGTTCATAATGATAAATGTTACAGGAAATATATTTGAATAGGTAATAACATTAATAAAAATCCAAACAAATGTTTAACAAAATGTGTGTGGTTTTGACTTGGACTCATGAGCTCAGTATTTCTACAGTCCTGGGTCCAGCTTTGACAAATGGAATGACATACAGTAAGTCATTATCATTATTTCCAGGACCCTTGAGGCCCCGCGGACCCCACCCTGGGAACCACTGTTAAGTATGCCCTCGCCAGGCGCAGCTGTGACCGACAGGTGGCGCTGCTTCACCGGCACCGAAGGGTCAGCCAGTCGCGAGGAACTGAAGTTTGTTCTGCGTCCTGTTTGTGCGCAGGCGCAGATCACACTGTTTGCCCAGTTTCGTTGGATGACTTTTACCTGTGAGGTAGACTAGTTTCGATTCGCCGGTGGGATAACGAACAACAACCACCGGGGTCCGGTTCAGAGGTTACTAGACTCCCCATCGCCCCCCGGCCCCGTGCGGCTCCCACTGCGGGGCGTCGGACGGGTTTTCTCCGGTATTTGAGAGTCGGTGCGCAACAGCGAGCAAAGCAAGAGGCAGGTGCACGGGAGAGGACAGGGCAGCGGGAGGAGGAGGAGTATTTCCGTGAGATAGTTCCGTCGTTCACACCGGGCGAATGGTTGAAATCAACTGGTTGGTTGATCTGTGTTAGTTTCATTAGTATGCGGCTGGAGTCCCTCCTGCCGCCGGAGGACTGATCGGCAGCCCTGAAGTCTCCTCCGTGCCTGCTAAGTGACTCCTCGCCCCGGAGAGGACGAGGAGGCGGCGGCGGCAGCAGCAGCAGCAGCAGCAGCAGGAGGAGGAGGAGGAGGAGGAGGACCACGGCTCCGCCGACTGTTGCGTGGAGCAGCTTTCACGGACACAACACGGACCTCCTCGCCTTGTGGTTCAGGAAGATGATGGGCTTTCTGCGCCGGACGTTCAGCCGCCGCTTCCAGACGAGAGAGAGGGACGAGCGGGACGGTAAAGGGGGAGGAGGAGGAGGAGGAGGAGCAGCAGCCGGAGGGGTGACCGGGAACCCCTTGCTCCTGGCCCATCAGCAGCAGGTCGTGCATGTGCCCGCCGTGGTCAGCGGGGGAGTGTCGGTTCACATCCCGGCGGCCGGGACCTCGAGGACCACCATTACCTGCCGCGTGCTGCTGCTGGACGGCTCCGATGTCAATGTGGATTTGCCTGTGAGTGTGTTGACAGCGGCTCTGAGTGTGCGAAGAGAGCACACGGCGCAGGACGAGGTGGTAGACCAGGTCAGGGAGTGTCAAAGTGCGGCCCGGGGACCCCGCAGGGACCTTGAGTGGGTTCCTGGTGGTTTTCTGTAGTGAGAGACAGGTTTACTGCAATGAAATGTATCATATTTAGCCTGGAGTGAGACCTGTTGTCAAGTTACTTTAACACTTCTTTCATTTAAAATATAAGGAGAAACTGCCACTAAGGTTGATTTTAATAATTAAAACTTAAAGTTGAATCCACTCCTGGTTAGGTAATATGATTATGTTGTCCTGTTCCTGCTTTTTATTTTCACATTAATCCAGCAGACATGCAGCTTAAATTAAGGCTCAAACTATTTTGAACGTGAATCAACTGTTCAAGGAAAAAAGGATTAGCTCCGTTTCTCCGTTTTAACTTAAAATAATATTAAATTAAATACTTTTAAGTTGAGGACTGATGGCAAAACAAAATGAACTTCAACAACTTGAAGACCTCATCTCTGGATATTAAACATAGTTTAGTTTTTTGTGTGAATAATATGTTTTTTAAATATTTATTTGGCTAGACAATTAGAAACTGAGTAATCAATGATGTAAATCACTTGTAGTCGAAGTTCAAATCGACAGTGTGTCTACAATGTGTCTCATGGAAGTTCAGCACAGAAGAGTTTCCAACGTTTCACTGGCTGTAGCAACATAGTGGCCTTTAGAGTAGCCTATTAGTGTGTGTCTGTATGGTGAGAGGAGCAGCTCCAGATGGTGTTATGATCGGCCAAGTCATCACATTACTTCCCCATATAAGATGGACCCAAAGCTGCCAAATCCTGTTTGCTCTTTTTCAACATCTTTTTTCACTTTGTTGTTCTTCTCTCTCTCTCTCAGTCTATGTACTTTGATCTTCCTCAAGCAATCTCTGCTCCCTCACTACCTTCCCTGTGCCAATTTCCCAGTTGATCTTCTAATACACTTCCTCTGTGGCCTGCTCCCTTGCTCATCGTCTTACTCTTTCACACTCTGCCTCATCACCATCCTCCTTCATCTTCTTCTCCTTTTTCCACCTGTTCTCCATCCATCTACCTCTATTCCCTGACTCCCTGATCTGATTTATAACCGTGGGGACTATGTGTCACAGACTAGTGCTCAGAGTGTGTGAGGGGTAGGTGGGATGATGAGCGACTGTGTGGGCATTCGTGGCCACACACTTGTAAGATGTTTTCATTTTGAAGGTTGCGTGTGTCACCGAAGCTACTGCGTGCATGCGTCACCTCTGAAACACTCGGACGGTGTATAATAGGTTATCAGAGGAGACATTATTTCTCTTCCAGACCAACAGGGAGATTACAGCAATAACGCTAAGCCACAGTTCCAACAACACAATGACATATGTCCTTGTCAAGCTGGTATTGCTTTAGTCAAAGGTGTGTTGAAACAAGTTCGCACATGCCAGGTTTGCTGAGTAGAGCTGAAAACTTGCCAATTAAGGCTTATTAGCCTGTCACTTCAGGCTGAATGCAGCTGAAACACAAGGTGGAATAGGAACAGTAAAGAGTTCAACTGTGTGTGATATTTTTGGCACATCATGTGCACCCATGATTTCTATCAGCCTCTCTAAAACTACATGCTGTAGAATGAGCAAGTGCGTGACCACCCCCAACCCCCACCGTCCCCAATCCCTTAATACCACTGATTTCCTCACACATTCATAGGCACACCAGGAAGTTTAGACTCGTTATCAGGATCCAAAGTACAAGGCTATCATCTTTCTACACACCCACTGTGTTTTATATATGGGTCAGACTGGGGTCAGGTCTTCATGCTGGGCGATGAGGCACATCTGCCCATGAGTTGTTCACATGAAGTTTGGGACAGAATGTGGCCAGTTGTGCTTAAGTGCAATGACTTGTGTGTTATTAACCAAGGCCTGAGTCAAGACCTCTCCCTCAGTGGGTTGTCCTTCTCTTTTTGACACACACACACACACACACACACAGCCACCTTCACATCCACTTTCACTCATTTTGTGCCCGTTATTGTCTTTCATGCCTAAATTACTGGGAAATCTGGCCGCCACCTGCATAGGGAAACTCGAGTTTGAAGACTCAATTTATCTCGAGAAGATTAGGTTACGACAGCCCAGGAGATAAGAATAAATACCCATGAAGCTCAGCCGAAAATATTTGACCTTTTTGTTCTTCTTTTGTAGAGCAAGTCTAAAGGCCAGGACCTTTTTGACCAGATCATGTATCACATAGATCTGGTGGAGACAGAATACTTTGGATTGCAGTACATGGACACAGAGCAAGTCTCAGTGAGTAACAAGCTCTTCTCTCACAGTCGACCGCATGCTGATAAAACTCCTTTTCACCTTCTTATTCTTTTCTTTGTTCTAGCACTGGCTGGATATGTCCAAGTTTATAAAGAAACAGATCCGAGGTAAGTTCAACTCTGGATGAATGTTTGTATGTGTAAGCAGGTAGGTGGGGAGCAGGTGGCGTATTATCCAATGTTGACCTGGTGATTAGCATGCGGAGCCGTACCCTTGTTTACCTCTCCAGCTTGTAACAGAAGGATGAATGGAACAGGAGAAACTGATGTCGTCTTACTTGTTCGCCAGTCCTTTTGTAGTTCAGGAGCCTCAAAAAGAAAAGTGATCGATGTTAAGGATGAACAGGAAATAAATAATAAAGTAGGTTACAAAGAAATGCAGTTGAATAAAGATTCATGGCCTATCTCACAGTGACGGATGAGATAAAACGCCTAAAATAAATCAAAAGACGATTTGATTTGATTGAATACATTTTTCGATAAATGACTACTTTATCTTTGTCTTCCTCTTTCTCTCTCACTCACTCATACACCTCCACATACAGCATTGTATTACACTTTGCTCTCTCTTCATGTCTTTTAGAAGGGCCTCCATACAGGCTGTTCTTCAGAGTGAAATTTTACTCTTCAGAGCCAAATAACCTGCGTGAGGAATTCACAAGGTAAGAATCTCACACACAAATCAGACACTCACACACATGGTTTTTCTCAAGAGCCCGGTGCGGAGGTCCAAAGGGGACGTGGGGCTAATTACTTTGCTGCTGTGGGTTGATTCCAATCAAGGCCAAACGGACAGGGACTTGTTAAAACAAATGATGTGTCAGAGTTATGAGGAGAAGCCTGTGTGTGATACATCAATTGATTTCCAGTGAGCCTCTCACTCTGAGTGTTGTTGTTTTGCACCAACAGGTATCTGTTCGTGTTGCAGCTTCGACAAGATATTCTGTCTGGCAAGTAAGTTCCTTTGACACTGTCAACGCAAGCAAATGTAGAAATGACAGTATAATATACCCAGAGAACGATACACAAATATCTCCATTTTATATATTACAAACATGTGATCATATTAAACATTTTGTGCACATTGAAACAATTAGTTTAACATTTTTGGAAACTCATTTAGTTGCTCTCAGTGATAACTTGGTACTGTATAAGTCAGCTTGACAAGTGTGTTGGATCCGTTGCCCTGTTCCTGAAGAAGTAACTTCATTACTTAGAAATAATAAGGAAAGGATGAGAAAATTACTTCCTATCATAATTATTCATTATAACAATCAACGTGGTTATTAGGAGGTCAGGTAACAGATGTATGTTTGATATGCTAATTAACCCAGAAGCAGCAGCTGCCAGTGGTTTAGTCATTACAAATGCATGGTGTACTACCATTTATTACAAATTCTAATGGAGAGCCAAAGGTTTACAACAATACTTAATATGATCATGAAATATATAACGAAATATGTTTCAAAATGAGGAAATATGTTTCAAAATGATGCCAAAGACTTCTATGATATTTCTATTAGATGGAGCGCTGTAGCAATACAAACCATAGTGTCAGCGTCTTGGCTTTTGATATTTCACTCTATTACTACAGCTTCATTAAAGAACTGAACAAACTAATACAGAATATATATATGTGCTTGAGGGTAAACATAAGAAGAAAACTCTCATGTTAATAAGGTTAAATGTTACGCTGATGAATAGTGAAAACAATATGCAACTTAAAAAAAAAATGTCTGTAAAAAAACGTTGCCCTTATTATTGGAGACTAATGGAAGATAAAGATGCTTGGACTGCAAAAGGAAATTGAATTAAAACAATTTCTGAAAAGACATTTGCCCTAAAATAAAGTAGTATATATATATATATGTATATATAATAAAGTCCTCAAGAGTCATTTTCAGGTAATTTCTCTTTATCTGTCAAGAAGTCTGGTTCTCAAAAGTATCGTTAAACACACGGGTCACCTACATTAGAGTTTGGGGCACTTCTGTACCGTGGCGCCTGCTTTCTTACACACAAACACAAACCTGCATGCACAAACACACACTCAGACAGCGTGTTACCCCTCTCCCTCCTCCTGACTATCTGGGCCACGCATCCCCAGAGTCCAGCTCTATTATGAAGCTCAAGATCAGGAACAGCAGAGAGGGCTGCTTATTTTAGGAAAAGGGTTGCTCTTCTTCTCCTTCACACACACACACACACACACACACACACACACCCACACACAGTGTAGGCCGTAGGGCATTCAGATGCTTTTATGTTTATCCAACACATGAAAACATGTATGTTATGAATGCACTTACACTAAAAACAGCTCATCAGCAGTGTCTCCTTTTTCTCTGGTCAGATTGAAATGTCCGTATGATGTCTCAGTAGAGCTGGCGGCATTTTGTTTACAAAGTAAGTAGACTTTTAGATTGATTTTTCATGTTTTGGGCTTAATCTCCATTAATTTCAATGTGATATGAAAATAAGCGTGCAACATTTCGTCCACTCATATATTTGATTTTTTAAAATATTGATTGTCTAATTTATCATTGGGTGGTAAAGGTTCTGAGTGGTGCGTTTACTTCATCTAAGCAAGACATTGTTGCGAGCAAGCAAAACTTTATTTATAGAGCTAATTTCATTACAGGTGGGAAAACAATATGCTGCACAATGTGCGAGCTGGCACGGAAGTTGGAGCCACAAATACTATATTGATAGTTTAAAGATAAAACATTAGACATCTGTACTTGACATCTCTTTGTGTCCACGTCCAGGTGAGATGGGAGACTGTGATCCCTTGGAGCACTCTCCTGAGCTGGTGTCCGAGTTTCGTTTCAATCCCAAACAGAGCGAGCCCATGGAGGCGGACATCTTTGCCAGGTGGTTGGACATTCGGTGAGTTTAATCATGAATTCAACGACAGACTTGTTGTGGAAAATGGGACTTTTTCAACCACATTTCTACACGTACATCTGCACTAGTTGCCACAAAACCTTTGCTGTGTCAAAGCAACGTATTGGAGGGCGTCCAGTGACCTGAGCAGGTTTATCTCCTCATTGAACAAAACAACTGGGGCAAGAAGCTGAGCACTGAGCAGTAAAGTAAGACATTCTGCTGCTGCCTTTCAGCGCCAGCGTTTCTACTGATGAGGGCATCTATATTTCACAAACACACACACACACGCACACACAAGCACACACACATACACACCCTCTGCCTCAGCCTCGCTCTCACTGGTTTGTATGAAGGATTAAGGGATTAATCCCTGGAGGGTCCTGATTGATTCTGGGCAGTGTTTAACCCAGCCACGGTCTGATTGCTCCCATCGCAGATTAGATTACATGCACATATGCTGCGCTTCACCAAGCCAACTGAGCCACACAAGGACAAACTCGCACTGAGTTCACAGTCGTTCTTACGCACAACACCAAGACTGAGTCAGGGACTCAGAGGGTTACCCACTCTGAGTTTACACCAATTACCAGTAGAGGTCATGTAGCAATTGGCGTTATTGACTGTTTTCTTGTGTCAGAACTGAGGTGACGGACAAAGTGATATTTATATTGTGAAAATGTAATATGGTGTGTGATTTTTAAATCCACAGGGCAAAGAGTCCGTCAGAAGCAGAGATTTCTTTTCTCAACAAATGCAAGTGGCTGGAACTTTACGGAGTAGATATGCACTTTGTCAAGGTGTGTGAGTGTATTTTACTTTCACAAGTGTCACTTCATCACAAGTGTGTTTGCCAATTGAAGGTGTGTGTACTGTTTCTTCAGGGCAGAGATGGAGGAGAATATGCACTGGGTCTCACACCGACTGGCATTTTAGTATTTGAAGGCCCCAACAAAATTGGCCTCTTCTTTTGGTAAGTACATCGAACACATCTCCAAACCAGTAATGGCCAATGCGGGTGGCGTGGCACCCTGGGGAGCCTTCAGGACGGCCCAAGGGTGCAACAAAATCTGTCTGTTTTCAACATGTTTCACCACATTTAAAACATTTTTACATTATGTTTAAACGCATGACGTTTAACAATGTAAATGAGCAATAAACACCAGAATCTCCTCATTAAACCATTTGCAGTTATGTTGCAGCTAATTGACAGCATGACACATGCTTTCTGGCTCCTGACTTTTCATCGTAGTAAAAGTCTAAAAAATGATCTTGATATTGGTGTTATTGTACCTGTTGAAGGTGCTATGGTTTCAATTTGTTTGGAAATCACTACTCTAATCATCTCAACCTTCTGAAATAAGACTCCAGCCTGAGTTACGAATGTAAAGCCATTGGTTTTGTTGTTCATGTGTGTGTCTCTGTGTGTTTTCCAGGCCCAAAATCACTCGGCTGGATTTCAAAAGGAGTCGACTCACGTTGGTCGTGGTGGAGGATGACGATCAGGTTTCTATCTTTCCACAAACTCTAACACATAAACAATCACAAGCACACACACACACACACAAGGCGGCTAATAATATATGTTTGTTTTCCGACCTCAGAGTCGAGAGCAGGAGCACACGTTTGTGTTCCAGCTGGACAACTCCAAGAACTGTAAACACCTGTGGAAGAGTGCCGTGGAGAGCCACGCCTTCTTCCGGCTACGCCAACCAACCACAGGCAAGGCCAGCCACAGTGACTTCACACGACTCGGGTCTCGCTTCAGATTCAGGTAGATCTTAGAGATGGACTAACGCCTGCTCTTCATTCTCCATTCCATTATCCAATCCGAGTATTCTTTTTAGGGTTAGATAGATAGATAGATAGATAGATAGACATATACTTTATTAATCCCCAAGGGGAAATTTGTTGTCATAGTAGCGCCCAACACTTTACAGACACCAAATGGAATAGACTAAATAAAATAAACACACAAAATAAAATATAAGAACAGGGATGACAGATATATACCAAATAAAAAAATTATATATATAGAATACAACAGCAGGGCGCTGCAGCTGATCCCAACTGACATTAGTCAAAGGCACGGTTGACCCTGTACAGGTCGCCAGTTTATCTCAGGGCACATATAGAGACAGACAACCATTCACGGAGTCTCCAATTAACCTGAACCGCATGTCTTTGGACTGTGGGAGAACAGAGAACCCGGAGGGAACCCACGTGGCCACAGGGAGAGCGTGCAAACCCCAGGCAGAAGGACCGCCCGGGTTCGAACCCGGGCCCCAGTCGTGACAGTGCTAGCCACTACACCACCTTGCAGCCCAGCTCCTCATAAAGTGTATTATTGACAGCTGAAACGGCACTGAAGGATAATACAAGTTGTTTCACTCCGGTCGTTAAAGGCCATCACTAGTCCCAGCACATGGGAGATAGCGTGTCACATAAAACAGAGCCTGTATCTATGGTTACAGTGTATCTATGGTTACATGGACCTGTTCCTATGGCGACTGAAAGGTTCCCTTCATATTGTTTGTTTTCTTCTGACTATTATCAGAGATGGTCAAAGCAAATTCTCACACTTGAAGGGCACTTCTGACATTTGTTTGAGCAGCGAAAACAAAGCATTACACGGTCTGTTTTACATCAGTCAATGGATTTAGGAACACCTGTAGTGTGTAATCAGTGTGACAAACACACTATCTGGAGCGTTTTGTTTTTATTTAGATTCATTTCATGAAATAAATTAATGAGCATTTGAGTGTACTTAGAACATATTTTAAGAGCAAAAAGTATCAAATGTCAATTACATAGAAATATATTTTTTTTAAATCATGAGAATGTCTTTCTGAAGTACTTTAATCCTGGTTTTGCTGGTTTCCTGGTGTTTTTTTTCTACTTTAGAATGATAGTCTAAACAATTTAAGGAGCAGTTTTCCTGATAATAACACCATTATTTTGTTCTTCTGTGAATTCTGAATGCAAGAACTGAAGTCAGACTGCAGTGTGGTTGCTCTATAATAACAGCGTTCATACTTTTCACCCTCTTCCATGTGTTGGTCTCAGTGGTAAGACAGAGTATCAGGCCACTCATGGAGGCAGACTGAGGAGAGCCAGCGCTTTCGAGAGAAGGCCCAGCAAGAGATACCCCTCCCGCACACAGTCACTGGGCAAAGGTGAGTCTTATCAGCACATGCACAAGTTGATGACTAACAGCACCTATGTCGTCCCTTATGTGCCTGCACGTGTTATCATAAAGGTCACATACTGTTTTAACTCATTGTGATTCAGTAAAGCTTGATTCTCTTCAGAGAAAATGAAAAATTGCAGCATTTAATATATTTAGCCCTTCAAGAATTTTCTAAAATGAAGTGCTAATTCAACAGGTTCCTTATTCTAAAGCAGGTGGTTTGTATTTTGTCAAAAACACCCACACTTCTCAATATTTCCACCTTATGTGAGCTACAGTAGCATTAGAAGCCTCTAGTATATCAGAAATGAATGATCAGGTGCAGACTGCAAACTGTATTTACTGTCATTCAGCCCTGCAAGACAAAAAAGAATGACAATTCAAGTGTTGATAACACATTTATAACGACATGTATGCAAAGCGTAAAAAAGACTTCCACAAGATAAAAGTACAGATAAATGAGGATGAAGTGACAAATAGTCATATTTCCAGCTGCTCTTTTTTTCTTCTCCCTCTCTGTTAGCTGCCATTTCTCCAGCTAAGCCATCACATATCAGGTAAAATACACAAAACAACCACAAATACACACGGTACCACATGCACATTCATGTTACTGTATTTGTGAGGACATTCCATTTATTACATTAATTCCTTAGCCTTTAACATTGACCTTAATCCAAATAATGGCCTGGATAATCTTAACACTAACACAAAAGTAGCCCTTTGTAAAAGAGAGTAAAATGGTCGTCACTTTGTAGGTTTATCCTCACGTTATGAGGATACTTTGCTTGGACACATAAAGAAGTTCATGTTTTCAGTTGGTTTGATAATCTGCTATTAGTGATTGTTGTCTATATTTTCCAGCTCTCATGCCAGCCCTGATCCCAGCCTACATCCAGTGAGTGACCTCACATAACCTACTTTTACACACACACACACACACACACACACGCACGCAGCAGCAGCCACTGATCTGGCTTCGCTCTTGTTACAACATTTAATTTCAACGACTCCAATCCGTCTCTTCTTCTCCCCTCCAGTACCAACACAACATTCCTATTGGCCACGAGCCGTGGCACCCGCCCCACCCGGCACTCACATCTCCAGTTTACCTGCACCCTTCCGGACACACACCACCACACAGGTAAGACAACCAACCACATAGAGCAGGGTTTAGACATACTCCCGGACGACGATTTTTTTATTTCTTCAGCAATTTACTTGAGGGCACATTTCTATCTTTAGACAAAGTCACTCATTTCACGTTCCAAATTATCTGTTTTCACCACACTTCATATCACTCATGTCACTCATAAACCTCACATGTCTGTGTGTGTGTGTGTGTGTGTGTGATCCTCCATTATCCTGTGATGTTCAGGCCTTCTGCCCAGTTTGCGAGTCCCGTGTCCAGTCATCCTCCCGTCCCACAGCGAACCAGCGGCGCCTTCCCAGGATCGATCAGTGTGGTTTACAGGGATAAGGTCATGACCGCACTTTGACCTCTGTTTGAACTGGGAATCTGTTTCCAACCCAGACTCTGAACAATGAGAATTACACCGACTGGTGTCCCAGAGAGAGAGGCTCCTTTGATGGATTCATCGGGAAAAGTTGACCCCATCATCCTCATCCGCTCTGTCATCATCCATTTGTCACATCCCCTCATGTGTTTCAGTGTACACCTTCATGAGATATCCCTAAAAGGAGAAATGGGAGAGACGTGAGGTGAAAGGGACAGGTGCAACAGGAAGTTGGTTATTTTATTTTGTCCCTCTTATCGACACGGTCAACAGTTGCATCAAATCTGAACACAGACATGATACGATAAATGAGATGCAATACATATTTATAATAAGCATGACTTACATCTCCCAATAAAAAGAAACTTCCTTTAATCCACATAGGAATCATGTAAAAAATATGCACCTTTTATAGCTCCAGAACTTGTAGAGAATCATCACATTTTTAAGTTAAGTAATGCAGTGATAGCTGTCTGTATATTCATGTGTGCAAACTAAATTAGGATAGGGCCAAGTTTAATAGATTTGTGCTTTGCTTCATTTGTGGACCTTTTCATGTCGTCGTGGTTGGTTTTAATCCTTCAACTTGTTTACTGCAGGATCACAAATCTGCCTTGAAGATGAAATGTGTCTTCATGCCTGAGAAATCGCACGCTAGTTTATCAATATCACTTTAATTTGAGTGAGATAAAGTGATGCGAGTTCCGAATGAGGTCATTCTCAACAGGTGGAAGGGGTGGAGTTACGCACATACTGTATGCTGGATTAGGGATTAAGCTGCTTTAAAATATATAGTTTTAGTTCAGTGTGAAAAAAAGCATGAAATAGAATCCTGTATTATGTGTTGTTGTGCTTTCAAAGAATAAACTTTACATTATTATAGCAGGTTGTGAATTTGCTGAATTAACCAACCAATTGTTTACAGAAAATGTGGCCACTGTTTTGCATTATAGTATGTTGACTCAAATAAACAAAATGTTTATAATTGCAAAAAAGGAGTAGAAATCTGCAAAGATCTGTCCTTCATTTTTTTTACTTAAGCCCATTTGTAAAAGTCATCGATGGCCAAAGAGCAAAACCTCCTATTTGAAAAATTCACTTTTTTGAGAATAAAAAAAAAATGGGTTGTTTTCTTGCAGAATGCTATTTGTTAAGGATGCAATACAAAATACATAAAAATACACAAAGTGCAGCTTTCCCCCCACTTTTCCTGGATCATTTTGCAGATAGGAGGTTTTGCACTTTTGCCATCCGATATACTGCGTTTCTTTTCTTTAAAACTCAGAGAGTTTGAATGATTTAGATTATCACAGTATGTGGAAAACAAAACACTTTGATTGCACACGTTGTCTTTAGTTTCCCTCTGAGTGGTCCCGCTTCAGACCATCAGTTCAGCATTGAAGAGAATGAGACTTCGTATTCTGGCAAGATCCACCACCATCACCGCCACACACACAGCCAGGAGACGCTCTGTCACACACACACCAAGAACAGTGAGTACTCTCCGCCTGTTGGAGAGCTGTTAAATCTGTGATATGTCAATACACTGATGCTCTTTCAATGCTATTGCTGTATGAATAGCACAGAAAACATGACTTTTCCACTTTGAGGATAGATTTTGCTCTAAAAAGACTTAACTATAAAAGAGACCCTCTTGCTTTGATAAATCCCACTGCTTCAGCCTCCTATAGGCTTCAGATGAACGGAATATGGATTTGCACAGAGGGCTGCAGATTGTGGCCCCCGTCTCTTAAAGTGTATTCTGAAGGTATCTCTTAGTGTTCATGGCCAGTATGAACCAAAGGAATGATTACAGCTAGACAAAAGGTGTTCTTTTGTGTTCTTTTAAACACAATTTATTGATTTCTTTCTTTACAAAAGCTTCTATAAAAATGTTCCACTGTGGATGTAAATCACTAATGTAAAGCATATTTATACAATAAACTATTTAGACACTGACTTCATCAGGTATTTCCTAAACCTAATGAGCCTGTTCATGTTAAAAAAAAATCAAAGGTGCGCAAAACATAGCATGTCTACACAATAACTGATGTTGCCGAGAGTTTATTGTCTCAATAAACTTTGTGTGCTTTAGAACGTCGAGCTCCTCACTGCCCTGCAGAGGAGTTGGATATCTCTGAGTCTCTGCTCAATGCTCTAGAGTCAGACAGTGAATCTCTCCCATGGCCTTCGCTGCACATCAACATGGACAACAAGGTCAGATACTGTCCCCGCACACTGTTTCCCCATTCTGCTCACAATAAGATCCTACTTTTATTTACTCCCTGTTCCCCTGCCAGGGAGAGGAGAAGCAGCTGTCTGAAAAGTCTCTGCATCCTCCTCACTCCCCAGCGATGCTCCCTGATCATCTTAAGTGTAACATCCTCAAGGCCCAGATGGAGGCGGCCTTCAGGGTGAGTACCAAAGCAGACTCCCACCGAACCATCAACGCCTTGTGTCCTGCGCAGTGTAACTAACAACAGTATCCTCTTTCCCTCCACGATGAAGAAGGAAGCTCCAACAACGCCTAGAGGGAAGAATTCAAATGAGACCTTTAATGACAGGCTGGTGCCCTCATCCTATCGTGACAAGCCTAAATATGTGTTTGCGCATGCGTTTTTAAGGCTCTTTAACTCTCTGGTCCTCAGGTATCAGAGCTCATCCCAAGACTCGGCTGCATCCAGTCTGATGGCAGAGAAGACGTCACATCGGCAAGACCTCAACCCAACGTCGGAGAGGCTGCAGCCTAAAGCCAACACAAGCACCACCCGCAGAAAACGACTGGTCAGACAGTTCAGCTTGTGAGTACACATCACCTTTTGATTACTGCCTCCCAACTTCAGCTTTCACAAGAGGAACATTGCACTCTGGAAAACAATACTCGAAGCAAAAGCAACACTGTCTCCGCTTTTAAAATTGTTATTCCGATCAATCTGCAGGTCATGTAAGTACTTTAGTCTCTCTCAACTTGTCTCTTATACAGTAACCACGAAGATGAAGATAATCTCCCAGAAGCACTTGCAGCAATCTCCTCCCAGAGTGCAGGAAAGTCAGGGTCTACCAGCTCATTGGACCAACAGATACAGCCGTCCATTTACCCACAGGTGCCCTCACACATGCACACACACAGACCTTAGAAATCCAGAGTGCATGTTTGTTGAATACCTCTCAGCATTACATGTAAGTAAACAGAGGAATGTATCTCTCTCTCTCTCTGTGTGTGTGCGTATGTGCGTGTGTGTGTGTACATTAATGTTTATTCCAGGTGGATAAAATGCCAGCACTGGAGCTGGGTAGTCCATGCTGTCCCTCTCCTTCGCCTTCTCCCCATCTTTCCCCTTCTTACTACCATAGCTCCATTCCTCGCCTCTCCCCTTACCTTGCTGCCCATAACGACAGGTAACACACCTCAATTCTCAAAGTATTTGCTATAATATCTCCCACCAGAGATCTGAAGTAAGGATTTGGGGTCATTATGGTCATGTGTTTGAGACGCATACCATATAGCCAGGGCTGCAGCTAATTATTATTATTATTATCTTATTTTGTCTCTAACATGAGAACATTTTTTTTTTTTTAAAGAAAAATAAACAGCCTGAGGTGACAAATGTCTTGTTTTGTCTGACCAAGAGTTAAAAAAATAAATATATTCAGTTTGCTTTCATGTGTGACAAAGAAACAACATTAAATATTTACATTTAAGAAGCTGGAACGTGTAAGTATTTGGAGTTTGTGCAAGCAAGAAATCTATTATAAAAATGATTGCCAATTAATTTTCCTGTCTGTACACGTTTGTAGCGGAGAGGAAATGAGGTTGGACAGAGAGAAAATACTAAGAACCCTCCTGACGACGGAGCTCTGACACCTTGACCCTTGACCCCTGTGACATCATCACCATGCGCAGCAGAACTGGCAATTAGTGAGGAAAGTGGGAACGGAGGACCCAAAGTCGCTGGCTGCAATCAACATTTGTATATTTGCATAATACATTCAGCAGTTAAAAATATATATTTCCATAAAAGGCAATTGTAATATACAGTATTTGCTTGATTGTTTATTTTAGAAGGATGGTTCTTTATATCCATCAAACTGAAACTGTTAAATCTATAAGTGAGATGAAACAAAATTGACTCACTGTGTCTCTCTCTCTCTCTCTCTCTCTCTCTCTCTCTCTCTCTTTCTCTCTCTCTCTCTCTCTCTCTCTCACACACATCACAGAGAAGCTACTGATGTGACTGGTGCTGCCTGCATGATAAATATGTTACATGATGAAATATTGACCTGACTTACTTTGGGGTTGTGTTTAACTTTTACGTCATCATCACATCAACACTGTGTCCATGTTCAGGCCTAAACTGTGTTTCAGACAGCGACTGTTGGAGCATTGATCTCTGCACTTTAAATTACAGAGGCTGAAGTGAAAGTCAATTTCAAATCAGTTTTATCAAAATGTAAATAGACGTACTTTAATTTGCTGAGAAGTTCCTTATGTCTGATATTCATTTTTGAGATGCCAAAATATTTGCAGCATTTGAGTTTTAAGAAACTTCCTGAACAGAGTGAAATTGAAAGTGAACGGAATCGTGACTCAGCAAAGGAGACGTGAGACCGGCTTGTCCTGCAGCTGCAGTCTCAGTTCCCCCTCTAGAAGGAGACATATCAGCAGTCATATCTGAGTACATGGATCGTGCACTACAGGTTGTCACCAGGAATAGATTGTGGAGCACAATAGTTTTTAGTTTTCATCACATGTCAAAATACCAAAACAGATCTCAGAAGTCGTGTGTTTGGTGTGAGCTTTTGTTTAAGCATAACCCTGCTGCTTCACAACTTTATTTCTGCTCTTGTTTTGTCACAACACCCTGTGAGGTGACTGATGATCTGCTGCTGTACTGTATGTGCTGTTCGTGTTATTCCTGCCCACGGTTGGATTTTAATAAAGGTCACATCCCCTGCTTGACAGCTCTGTAGCAGCATCTTTGGTTTCTGCACTGCACTGACAAGGGAATGTGAATCGGCCTCACCTTGCATGCCTTTGTGTGTGTGTCGGCCTCACCCACCTAGTGAGGGAATGTTGTTATTAAGGATATTACTGATCCATCGGCCTCTACACACCTACAGTCTCAGGTGCAGTACAGTGAGTCAGTCTGTAATTGCACCTCTGTTATTTTACTCATGTGAAGCATATAATGTTAGAAAATTCATCTGCAGGGTGCAGCGGAGAGACTCTGGTCTGAGTTGAGGAATTAAACTACTTTTTATTATGTATGTATTATCTCAAAAGGTTTGTTTTTGGATGAAAACTATCTTTTTGTTTACAGTAAATCTCTCAAGAAAATCATGAAATATAAATATATAAATATAAATGATACAAAGTTCCTCCCACCGCCAAAAGTATTACACATTCCTCTCATTATAGCACTTTTAAAAACAGTCCCTAGTATCCAAATAGTCCAAATAGTCCAAATTACTTTAATTTACTCTCAAAATGGATGTAGTCTCTAGTTAAATTACCTTCATTGATATCTATTTATTTCAACTGGGCGACAATGAAAAACTGGAGTTGTGCTTCAGATAGGGAACCTTTCTTGTAGCAGATTTGATTTGCCAAACCTGGGAAAGAAGGCAGAGCATTTTAATCAAGACCAAGACCAAAGACCAATATTGTAATTGAATAAAATGTTTAACCACTGTAGCTTTATCTTTGGTGTCTTATAAACCCATGAGGATTGGGCACGATATGTGCATGACACAAATATGACGAATTCAATCATATATCCGTAATATCCTGAGCTCTAATTTGTGCAAATTGTAATTTTAAACTACTTCTTTTAACTATAAGCTAAAACTGTGTCAGGGTTAACACTGATACATGGTAAAATTATAACTTCTTGTATAATCACACCGCATTTGTCCAACTGTAATTTTCCTACCAAACTCCATCATGGAGGTGATAAAAGTTAAAGAAACAAAAGGTATTTTGGCCTTTGTTGCATATATACAAATGGTGTTGCTATGCTGGTTGAAGCAGTGTTTTTGTCAGTGGGAGAATGAGTGAGTGTGTTTTAAAAGGGTGGGGTGCACAAGATTGTATTACACAATGCCAAATCCGCCCTGAGGGGGTCTGGCTTGGTTTTCAATGCCTTCCTTTTCTCTTCCCCCTTTCCTGCAGTCCCTATTCTTCACTTTTCCACCCTATTAAAAAAGGGCCATCCTCTCAGATAATGTGTTTAGTGTGTCTGAGTGACAATAGTTTCTTTACCATGTGTGTGTGTGTGTGTGTGTGTGTGTGTGTGTGTGTGAGAATCGTAGATGTAATCACTGAGGACAGCGAGAGGGAGTTCCCACCGTTTTGCCTTCAGCAACATTCTGTCATCAGACAACTCCACCTGTGTGTTTGTGCTCCTCCCAGAATAAGTACACAGTGAAGTGAAGTGAAGCAAAATAGTGAAATGAAACACCTGAAAGCGGGCAGACTTCACATGTTGTGTTTATTGTTGTTTCAGCATTGCTCAGGACAAGCAGGAGTTTAAATGTGTGCAGCAACATGGAGCCCAAACAGCAACTTTGCAGGTCACAAATGGCAATTAAATTCACAAGATACATGTCAGAGTTGTCCTTCATTTCCTTTCCTCCTCAACTTTCCGTCTACTCTCCAAATGATTTCGTGACTAAGAGAAATTGGGAAGGGTTTTCTTCAGGGAAACCCGTTTGCTCCGTTGTATCCCCCGACATTAGCGTAGATAGTGGAAAGAAGACAAGGGAAGTGTGATGGACTGATGCATCCTTGCTGTCTTTTCTGAGTAAAGCCTGTTTTAAAATCTTCAGAATTTACCTCTGGCTTCTGAGATTCACTCAATAAGATGAGAGCTTGTGACATGAGTCCTCTTGAAGATTGCAACCCTGTGGTTATATTACAGAGAACTTGGACTGTCCTCCATTCAAATGTGAGTCGAACGCAAAGGGCAAGACAACATTGGCATAACACAACATGGAAACAGACCCATATAGGGTACATAAGAAGGAAAAGAGGAGGCTAATGAGTGTGAGATGTCACATTTTTGTAAGTGAGGCCTGGTGCAAGGATCAGACTATCTGACAAGCTCACAGTGTAACATACATGTTATCATTCAAAGATACTGCTATTATATTCATTAGTTGTCTAATTGATTAGCAGTGCATTGATATTTGGCATTATGTAAACATCTTAAAGTTTTACTACTAACTTCTTCATGCACTAAAGCTTCCAATACAATAACTGTGTACTGTATCAAACATGTATAAACATATAAAATGTATTGCATAAACAGATGGAGTATTAAGACGAATCAACACAGCCATGCATAATACTCATTTTCATCTCTTTCACACCAAAACACACTCACACATACTTTCATTCTTCACAGTCATTCTTCTCTAGTTTGGCTAGCAAATATATCATAGCGATTATAATATCATAACATGTAAAAAAAAAAACCTCTATAAAGCTTTTAAAATACACAATGTGCAATATAAAACAAAAATTGCTATTTTGGCTAAGGCCACAATGATTTGGGTATAAAATACATTAATTTCTGTTCTTAAAGATATAAATAACACATCTAAAAGACTATTTAAAAACCTAACAATACATTACAAATCTTTGACATTTATCAAATTGTCACATGACCTTTGTAAATGTGTGACCTTACAGCAGGGCCAGGTCCAGGTACGACCCCACCGGCTTGGTCATAAGAGCGGGGAGGGACATGAGAGCAGCATCTCCTCCGCTGGACTGACCAATCAGACGGCTGCTCAGGAGAGACACAGACTCCGCGGGACTCTGGAGGGGGAGAGGAAGAAAAGCTTGGAGTAAGGAAGAGAGAGGAATATTATTCCAGCGTAACAGCATCAAACACAGGACCCTTCCACCAGCACCCTATATTACCCATCACCTTCTCAGCCACCTGAAGTCTGCACCTGTTGTAACCTATTATTTCACTACACCACCTATTGACCACTTGCCAAGCCCCGCCCCCTTACTTACTGTTGCTACGCCTGTAAAACTTACCATTATAATAACTGCGGCAACTTTACCACATAAAGTTACAATCTCTTTGTTTGTTGTTCTCTTTAGCAGCACCTTTGACATTGTAGGTGTGTCTTTAGATTCAAACTGTTTTAATTTTATTTTTTTAACGTTTCAGCGTCTGTCGTCATCACTCGTTTTTTGTTTGTTCGGCCATAGTAACCGTTCACTCACAACGCTAGCAGAGACTGGGAATACAGCTACAGAGTGCAGCTTTTTTTAGCGATCTATTCCCACCGTGATGGCATGTGGAGAAATCCAAAGCTTTTTCTTTGTTTTACGGTTGCTAAACTATGATGGGACCATCACTTATAAGAGGGGAGGCTTAGGGAACTGTCAATTAGCCCTCTTGGCTATTGCTGTAGCCCATACATAACTTGTTTTGGAGGAGAAAAATGTAGTAGCCAGTATTAGATAAAGCACACTGCCATAAAAAGCCAAACAATGAAATACAAAACCCAAGGGCCGATTAAGATCCAAGAAGTTTCCTCTAACCACTCAAACAAATCAAAATTGTGTCCATTATTGCCGATGTGTGTGGTTAGTGGAAAATTCCCTGTCTACAGAGGAAATGTTGCTGTTGTGTTGAGCCCTGTAACCCCTGATCACCAGTCAAGACCCAAGCCAAAGCTACAACCACCATCTAAACTCAATCCCCTCACTGAACCATCAGCCAATCCTTACCTGCCACCTGCCTCAGACACCTTAAATACACACCCATTCTTTGGGCTGCGTAAGCAATGTCCCGGTCGGGTCGTGAGCGTGCATAGGCCCATGGGCGTGCATGAGAGCATCCTCGGGGGCATACTGTGGTGTGATGAAGGGGGAGGAATAACAGAGACAGGGAGCTGAGTGACAAGCAACCATAGACACTAACCTAGAGGGCACATGGACCTGTAAACTCTAGCATGAGAATGAAAGAGGAGTTTGTTAATGGGAGAAACATACTGCACATTCAGCGAGAACAAACTTTGAGTGATCAAGTTTGTCTCTTAATTTAGTATAAACTATTGTTGATCATATCCCTGGGGTTCTTCAGTCTCCTCCAGGTTTAAGTAAGACCTGCAGCTCCTCCAATTCAAGTCTAAGCAAGCAGAGCATGTGTGACAGAAAAGGGAGAGGAGACAGGATAAACTAGTTTGATGGCCTCTGGGCAAACAGTGGATGCCTGACAATAACACACCCACAACAGAAAGACATTTGAATACTGATCTCGGAAGGCACACAGGATTTGAATGTATTATTAACTATATTAATAAAGATTACAAAGCATTGAGGTTCATTTATAGAGAAGTGTTTCTTACCTGGTATCCCTGCATTGCACTGATGAGGTCTTTAACTCCGTTGCCGTTGTAGGTCAGACCTGGCATGCGCATCAACCCCCCTGGGGAGGACAGGGAGGCGGGGGAGGGGAAGAAACCTACGGTAGGTGAGCCAGGTGGACTGGAGAAAGACAAGAGAAAATGTACAGACAGACGGTTATCGTAAAAATATATCAAAAGAAGGATTTGAAGGCTGCATGTTTCTCAGCAAACAAAACGCACACATATCACAAGACTGTACTAACTTTGGGCGTCGCCTATATACGTTTTCTCAATGACAGGGCTGACCAAGGAGAAACAGGTCACTAAAGTGTATAAAGTCCTCTGATATGTGTTCAGTTATTAACTACCCTTGTCCCACCCTTTTGTCCTTGAAGAGAGGCATTTGAAACTAAACTGCTCCTCATTTTCCACATTGAGAGTAGGTTTCAGTAGATATGAACACAAATTAAACTAAACTAAAATAATTATGTAGTTATTGCATTCCAAACAAATGGCTTTGCAAAGCAGCTTTTGACATTATTTGTGTGTTTTCACCACAATTTCAGACAGCACCAACGCATAATATTAGATACAATTTCTTGAAACTTTAGTACACTTATGTTCTTCACGTTAACATAAACATACTTATGCAAACAGAAGGTTCAGAAAATGTAAACGATACCGGTTATTATTTGCTTACTCAGCCTGGAAGTAAACATTGTCTGACAGGCTTAGAGGTAGAAGCCAGTTAGCTCCTGAATCTTTCTATAATAGTCCGGAAGTGGTTAATTTCCATGTTAAGGGAATTTTCAAGCACGTCTGATTTGAAAGTGTCATTTGACATTTTTGTGGTGTCATTACTTGAGCATAACTATGGTTAAAATATTTTGGTTTTGAACCAAATCCTGTTATTTCCAATATATCTGTATCTGCATTATATCTGCATGTTACACCTAATGCTGTGATCTCGGTAAAAATGTATCTTATCATTTATTCATTCATGTTTGAAAAATCGTGATATAATTATGCAGAAAGACAATAAACAATAGTATTAAATGTGTCTGTTTTCTGTTCATCTGTAACCATAGAAATTATATATAATTTTACCTGGGATAGTAGGCCGCGTAGTTCATGTATAGCTGAGCTGAGGCGGGGTAGTAGGCGTGTCCTGGTGGCAGGTGGCGTGGCGCCAGCAACATCTGACCAATGGGAGGGTAGAGGGCAGCAGCTGCCTCTGCAGACATGACAGGTGGAACAGGGCCGAAGGAGTAGGATGGTGGAGATAAACCTGGAGATGAAAGTACAGAAGGAGAGACGAAATACTTACAAAAAGACAAAAACCTAACAGAAATAGAGAGTCATGATGGTGAAGTCTGGTCATTGTTTGTTTCTGAGAGAGGCGCTCATGCAAACGTGCAAACAATGACCAGCATAACTCAGCACGTGTGTCAACTTGACATGTTCTGCTCAAGACCATAGAAACGTTGTATCATGTCCTCACTACCAACCGAACAGGTCTTGACTTGAAGCCCTGTGTTGTGTACTTTTCACTTGTGCTAATATCGGATCATTTCACATCAAAAGAATTCACAAACATTCCTTTTTTGAAAATTAGGGGAGCACACCAGTGAACATTTATGGTGAAGGACTACAGACACGGAGAACAAAGAACATTTCTATACACCAGCGGTCAGCTCTGCCCACCTTCCCAACAGCTCCACTGATTGGACAAGCACAGGAGGCACACACACCTGAGGTGCGCAGGTCTACTGAGGCTAAATCCCACAAACACCACTACACATCTGATAAGGCTGGAGAGTTGTAAGCCGTTATGACAAATTGTAGACTAGATGACTTGCTTACACTTTTCCAACCCTGTCAGTTCTTTATGATCAAGAATTGGTAAAATGGTCAAATTAAGAATGAGTAACAAACATGCCGCTGACAAAAGATAAACTACAACCACAATATGTGAACACAGGTGAAAGGGGAGAATACACAATTAACATGTGGGGTTTCTCAGTGCATGCAGATAATTTAAATCACACTAAATTACAAAGGGGTACCACACACACACACACACACACACACACACACACACACACACACAGACACAGTTTTGAATCTTCCGGGTCAGATCAGCTGTCCCCATACATCTCACAGTACTAGATTGGAGAAAACCCAGAAACCCTGCCCCCCACGGCAGGAGCCCACCTACCCTGCAGTCCCGAAGCACCCCCAGCTCCCAGCAGCACTTACGTCTGGACTTACATGGCGGCGGGCTGAGCCCTGTCCCACTCCTGCTCCGGATGTGTGCATGTGTATGTGTGTGTGAGAGCGAGCCTCCCATCAGCACCAGGCCCATCTCCTCTGTGCTGCAGGGGAACACCTCCACATAGCGGCTGTTGGCCCCACGCTGGCTGGACATTATATGCTTGTGGAGCCGCTGTGAGGCCTGAATAGACCGCTCAGCTGAGGTCAGCTGGATGAAGCAGTCACCTGATGGACGAGCCTGGAAACAGAGACAGTCAGAAATTACTCTGCAGCTTTGTGTCAGAAAGCATGTGAGTCCATGGGTGTGTCAGTGCAGTTATTGCCTGTACCTGCTGGTTGAGGACCATGTGCACACCATGTGGTCTGATATCGTGTGTAAACTCGCCCAGGAAGGTGAGAATGTCCTCTATGCTCGCTGTGTATGGCAGCCCCCTCAGCCTCAGGCAGTCCCGCACACTACCAGGAGGGGGCAGGAGAGACACTGCGGGCAGCATTGATACCAGGGGGGCAGGGGCCACTGAGATCAGAGGAGCCGAGGAGTACCGGTTCAACACCTAAAACACACAGTTACAAATGACATACCATGCCTGCCGCAAAGACAGTCAAGGACGCAGAACAGATTCAAACTGAGTCTAATTCAGGAAAGACTTTCTCCCCTTTTGCTGATAATACTTTTTTTTATTTAAAAGACTACTTTCAAACACCATAATACATACTTGCTATCAATAATTACAATGCAAAAATCAAGACAGTGTGTACAAGACACATGCAGCATATGCCAACTTTTAGCACACCAATTGAAATATGCGTTGAAACGTCAGTTTATAGCGTGTTTGTTTGTATTTTCCCAGGAGGAGCAATAAAACTCCTTAGTCTGTCATACATGAGAGCGTCTGTATAGATATGATTGAGGGCTGTGAGCTTATCAGCATGCAAAGATAAGTTGCTATGCAGCCCCCCCCCATAAACCCTAAAAGAAACACACCCACATACTCTCACACTGTCTGCGTGCACACATAAACAAACACATAATTCAACAAATATCAATTAAAATAAATAAATGAACACATATAGAAGCCTTTCTAAAAGCTAAAAATGAACACACACACAAATATTCACTTTGCATAATACACACTGCACAAAGAAGCTCACCCACATGCAGACAGACACCCTGACCTACCTGTTGGACCTCTGCTGCTGTACTTTTGAACAGCTCAATATATCTTCTCCCAAGGATTTCTTTGTGTTTCCTCAGTGCACACTGGGTGTGTTCCTCACAGGCAAATAAAACAAAGGCATCGCCAGTGGGACGGCCGTCTGGATAGCGAACAAATAGGATGCCATCTTTCCCTCCGCTGACCGGACATGTCTCTTTGAGGTCTTCCTCCGGGGAGAAGAAGGTGAGCACCTGCTCGTGTGTGGCGGTGAAAGGAAGACCTCGCATCCTCACTATGATCTGGTCCTCACGGGACAGGAACATTGCTACCTCATTGGAGGTACCTGGCGCACACAAGGACACACACACACCTATTTCATCACAAGTATAGAAATATAGAAATGATCACACTGCAGATTAAGACAGCATTAAGTTTTCCTTCCTTGAGCAGCACCGTCAATGGCATTATTTCATTGGCAGTCATAGTCTATAATTAATCATTTTTATGATGATGTTATCACTGAGGTTTGGTCACAACTGCTAAATTATTCTGTATGTTTTTTATGATTTTTTATGGACATAGAATTTCCACATTTCTAAAATTATTTTATTTTGGAAATGTATTTAGGGTGCTGCAATATGTTCAGATCCTGTAATATCCACAAATACATCAATACAAAACACATGCACGAAACCAAACCGCAGGACATGGTTGTGTTTCTAATCATTGTTATTCAATAATTAATTGTTCTCACAACAGAAAATTCCCCCTCAAACCAGAGCAGCACCACCAAAGAGCCTCAGGACTTAATTTGGTCAAATTATATTGGGCACAAAACATCAAACTTAATTTTACTTAAAGCCTAGGTTTACTGCTGATGAGGTCAAATACTATATAGCATACATGGTTATATCTGCTCACCTCCTGCTATCTTCAGGAAGTCCTCTCCTGAAGCTTTGTAAACCTGCCATTAGAAGAGAACAAGACAGAAACAAGGAATTATTGTCACTTCACGTGTAGCTGCAATGAAAACATGGAAACCACATAAGTGATTAGAATAGGTTCAGTGAGGCCGATTCCCTGAACCAATAACAACGAGTAGGTTTCAGACGGGTTACCTCTATGTATCTGTTGCCCATGTGGTGTTTGTGTCTCTGCAGCGCCAGGTCTCTGTGTTCTTCACTGACAAAACGAACGAGAGCTTCTCCGTTCCGTCTCCCCTGAGCATTAAGACACAATGCTGCCCCTCCTCTATACAACACAACGTACACAGAATTACAGAGGACGCTAAACCTTATGTCAACAACAGGTTTCAGTATATATCATATTGACCGATCAATACTAATCCTTCATGAGTGAGAGTGCCGTTAATATATAGCTACAACATACTTGGCGATGTTGAGTCCTCTGAAGAATCGAGCAATGTCCTGGTCAGAAGACTGCCATGGCAACCCTCTAGCTCTGATGACTGTGTTGTCACACACTTTCTCCATCTTACTGCTACACACACACACACACACACACACACACACACACACACACACACACACACACACACACACACACACACACACACACACACACACACACACACACACACACACACACAGAGAGAGAGAGAGAGTTATTAGCACAGCAGGAGTGGACTGAGTTAATTTCAGAGGCAGAAAATTAAAAGAATGTTTATCTTGAGCAAACTTCACTTACCAAGTGCCAGTCTCAAACTTCTCACTAACTCTTTCCTGGGTAGAAAATGCGTGGCCTAATGGGAAAGCATTACAAGCATCACAAATCAGGCCACATAACTTAAACTAATTATAGTACTTTGTAATCAACATGATAAAGGCCTCAAGTATTTATGGGTATTTAGGGTTCCTTTTACAGAAATCAACATGAACAGCAAATCACTTCAGGGCTGCAACTCACAGCTAATTTCCTTGTGGATGACTTGGCCAATTATTATCTATATCTATTGATTGATTGTTTGGCATAGACCAAGTCATAAAATGGGGGGAAATGGAGTAAACTGAAAGCAAATAATGTCTTGTTTTGGCCAACCAATAAGACATAATCCAAAGATATTCAATTTACAATAATGTAAGTCAAACAAAGCAGCGCGTCCTAACATTGGAGAATCGGAGACCATCAAATAATTGCCATTTTTGGTTGAGAAATTACTCAAATGAATAATTATTTACCAAAATACTCTATTTTCCGTAATTATTATTTGAGGAGTGCTTTTGAAGTTGCAGACTTTTCTTATCTGCCCCGTAAACACAGAGAAGCCATTTATGTTGAACTAACTAACAAATCCCTAATGTTTCACTTTAGTGTAAAATCATACATGGTACTCACTAAATGGCTCAGAAAGCAGTGCAAGGACAATGCTGCCCATAGTCTGGACCTGCTGGACTGCTATTTCTGGAGGCAATATGGCCGACGGATCCTGTGTGGCTGAGGGGTCCCACATAGCGGGCACATCAACAGGTATAGTCAGAGCTGGGGAGGAGGCAGTCAAGGAAAGCAAACAAGGAACATCAACCAAATACATTAAACAGTCTGAACACTTCGGAGAGAGAGAACACTTTGTTGTATATAAGAAGGTGTGACAATGGAGGAAAAAGAAGGCACACAAAAAGTAGCAAGCAAGGCAAGAGAAACTCAGACGTTATTTATCCTGTTCCAGTGGGTGTGTGAGGTTTGTCCTGTTGGCTGAACACACACTCGTTCACTGAGAGCTGAGCAAGGTGCTGCCATTGTTTCCCTATTTGCATTTCAAAACCTCTAGTCTTGCAGCCAACACCCCGTGGCTTATAAACTTATAATATGTGTTGTGTGTTTCTGAGTGATGTATGCTCAAGAGATCAAGTTGAACATGCAGATAATTAACCATCAACGGTCCAAATACCACTTAAACATTAAATGCATTACATTTAAAGTGTATACAGTATTAGTTCACAGACATTCACTGGCACACGCGATGCAAACCGCTGACATATTAAAGGATACACTCTGCCATGATGTGTACATTCAAAGCCTTGAGGTCAGATGTGGGGAAGTGCTTCTTGAACTCTTTCCGAAGGTCAAAGAAAGAGTAGAAACAGTCTGGGACCAGGATGTTCTGGAGGAGGAAGAAGTTAAAAGAACGGATGTGAACACGAGGCCCATTGACAGCTGCCGTTTTATTGCCATCATATTGGTGTTTGCTCAGGTCAGGAGACTAATCTCTATGCAACTCTTCACACAGGTTTAAGACAGCCTCATCAGCTTCATTGTGCAGGTGTTTCATGTGCACAAGTATGTGCATGGGCGTATGTCATTAGACAGGTTTGCATGAGCGTCTCTTTCTCCGTAACATTAAATTCAACCAGGAGCACAGGGCTGACACAGCACATCCCTTTGTGACGATGTGAGCAATGAAGGTTCCTGCAGCTCAGAGGGAGAATCCGCCCTGGCTGCAAGGCGTTCACCCATCCAGCTCACTCACCTTGCTCGCGGCCTCGGGGTGAATCACTTGGCGGATATGAAGGGGCCCGTCTGTACACAAACACACCGACGTGCCTGCGCCCGCGCTGTTCACCTCATTCGTCAGTTGTAGATGAAACTGCAAAAACAGGCGCCACACATTTAGGAAAGAAATTCAAAAGTTCACAATCAATTCTCAGGCAGCAGTGATAATAACTATGTAATAAAAGTGCTGATATCTACTGACTTCAGTAAGGTTATTACCAAGTTTAATGCTGTCTCAAGACTTGTAGCTGTGTAGACATTATCTGCTGGGGACCTATCCTCCTCTTCAACGCTCTCCTCCACCCCATCCTCCTCCTCTTTTTCCTCAGTCAAGTCTGAGAGGTCCAGTTTAATGAAGAGCTCATTCACCTTGCCCAACTGGTTCAGAGAAGAAGAAAAACACGTCAGTCTTTAAACAAAAGCCTCCATAGCAACTCACAATATGTAGGCTGCTACAAGAGCATTACATGTCGGTAGTATAGACCTTTACTGCATTAATATCATCACATAGAAGAACAACAAGTCTGTTTAAACACTTTACAATGGAGACATCATGAGGAGAATATATATGTCCTCTAATTATAGTGAATAACTTCAGCACCTATTTGGAGCTCATAGATGCGAGTATCAGAATTATTATAAATGCCTGTTAATAAGTCAATTTCCGTGTGGCCCTGTTTATCTGTCCACTCCTTTATTTACCACTACAACACCTGCTTTAGAATAACAATAACTAAGTGTAATAAGAAGTCGGCTAATACGTTTTACCTTTTTGTTTTTTACATCCACCAGCTGCCAAACCAACTGGCCGAGCTCCTTCTCGTCAGATCCCAGCAGCTCTCCGCTCGCGCCAGATGTGGCGGTGAAAACCACCACCAGGTAGTCTACCTGCGCCGTCATCTGAGCACAAACACAGCCAACTAATCTAATGGTGGACAAAAGTAGGCTAAAGGACGGTAACTGAAGATACGCCGGATAGGAGACACATGCGGGAGCCACGAGGTATAAACACCTTTACTTTGACACCTGAGCGCAAAGGTGAGGTCCGTAAATCCAAGTTTTGTCGCGTGTTGAATTTTACGTGAAGCCTCCCGCAGTCACCATCGCGGAGTAATGGCTGAACGTTCATCGTTTTTGTAGAGCATCTACCTGTGTGACCACGTGACTCTCTACCTGCCCCCTCCCTCTTCGAGGTGGTTTACTGATTACGACGTGGCAGACCATGGAAGATATCTGTACATTCTTATGCATAATGATTTTCAGTATTTAAGTATTTTAAGTAACTTCCTGTAAAACAATTCACGGAGCCCGGAAGGTATCAAGAATAAGATGGTTACCGGCCTTTATAAGGACAATACAAGTAATGATACATCTTGTTGAAACACAATAAGGGCCCAACCAAAATATAACACAGTAATTAGAAAAAATAAATTAAATCCACACAACAATATTGCATGAATTAACTGTGACCATATGAACAACATCATCAAAATCTGGAACATTTATGGAGCCTGAAGTGAAGTTATACGATTACAATGTTTAATTTCAACATTTGAAAAACTATTATTAACTGAACAATTAAATACACCTGGAAATGCGACACTGGCTGCACCTGTCTTCACCATCGTTTCATTGTGAAACCTGAACACGTTATTATAGTATACACAATTATATGTTATAAAGATATAACTCCTAAGTTATTACAAGTGATCTTGTAGGCTTTTACTTTCCCTCACTTTAACAACAACACTAATACAATTATCCAGAGTCTCATTACTAATTATAATATAAATAACAAACATGTTTCATCAGGTAATATAATTCAGACATAAGTGTTGCTTTTATTTTCTCCTTAGAGTAGGCTAATATAAATATGTACATTTTATTGTGTTTGTGTCGGAGCGCAAGCGCTTGATCATGCTCCGGAAGTGATCACCCGGAAGTGTACCCTTGGCCCGACGGAGAGCAAGAAAGCGATGGCGGGGGACACCACAACGGAGCTTCTTTTTATAGAAACGTTTAAGCACCAGAGTGCAGAGGTAATATATCTGATGCATCGCCACCCTCTCACTACTAACCTCAGAGCTGTTTGCATTCAATACTCGCATCACGTTTATTGAGGAGGTTTAAAGATTTATGCTAAACGTCAAGCTAACGATGTCAACATCGCTAACACGAGCGGTTGTGTCGCGATAACGTTTACATTCACAGCTTTTATTATTGACTACATGTGCACATAGTTCTACTTAATATATTGGTTAAATATCAGTGTGTTTACGTCATCACAGAACGACCCGCCGTTGTTTTTTTTGCACACTTGCCCATTTGGTTTGCTCGCCAGCTTCATGGCTAATGCTAACTGTAACCATCGTTACCATCTGGTCCGTGGTCGGAGTTTTGGTTTGTGTGGTCAGTGAAGACGTGCATAATCTCAATGTTTGTATTAACGATGATGTTCACTGTACTCAGTTAACCAACGTGGACGTGGTGCGGTTTCCTTGCGGGGTGCTGATCACAGAAGTGCGGGTCATTCCTCCAGGGATCAAAGCACACAGCAACATACCAGACAGCAGAGCATTTGGGTAAGAGCAGTATTGCAATCTCAAATTTATACGGTAAATTGACAGATTTTTTTAGGTCCACCAGCCATCGAATGCAGTTTAATAAGGAAACCTTGCCATAAATCGTTCCTTCCACTTGGTATAATTTCCTTTTAACTATATTAGATATTATTATAACATGACCTATTCAAAATAAATACAGTTTATCCCTCAGCGTTATCATAAAAATCAGTGTTTCCACCAACAAATTGCTGACTGCCAAACAGCAAACTATTTCGACAAAGTATCTGGTATACAGATTGAAAAAGAGCATTGGTATCGTAAAGCTCTTCAGTAACAGCATATACCCACACCTGAGGTATCAGTGGCAGAGAATAGTTGGATGTATCATCCCGTGTTGCAGGAAATCCTTAACTCGTTGCCAATGATAGATTGCCTCTGGAGAAGTGCGTTTGCAACAGATACCTGAGCTGTAAGTGTGTGTGCCTGTAGAAAAGTAGTTTGAAACCTGAGCGCCATTGTTGTGTGGCTCTGATTCCCACTGAGCCTGTTGGGTATGTGTGACGTAATTTATCTAAACGAATAGGCTTGGGGCTATGTACAGACCATAGCAGATCATGACTATGTTGCGTAGAGGTACCATATCTGCAACATCTGCTCTGAAGCTGATTATGCATGTTCTGTCTAATTCAGCTAATTAAATAAAAATGTATATTATCTCATAATAGACATGTTTGTTGTATACACCCGTACACGAATGCAGACAAATAGAACTGTTTTGCCAGAAAGTATACTTTCAAGATATCCCTATGCCTTTTGTTGTAACTGCCATAGAGGTGTAAGTTGATCCATATGTTTTAGCACAGAGGTCATAGTTAGTGCTTCTCATATTCTTCCCCCTCTTATGTTTTTAAGGTCAAAAGCAATAGCAGTAGATTATACAGGTGTACCTAATAATGTGGCCACTGACTCAATATTGTCATAACAGTTAAAAGGGGACTGAGCCATGACTGCCACATTAATGTGTGTGTGTGTGTTTCTGTTTTTCCAGAGAGACGTCACCTCATGCCTTCCAGTTAGAGCTGTTCTTTAATAATGCCACCAAACCCAACAACCCCACGTTCCATAGACTGGGCAGGTCAGAATAAATTTCACTCAAACCCTTATTGTTTTGTTTCCGTGTTACTTCAAGCCTCTCCTCTATCTCTGTATTTCCTGATCAACTCCTAAATGTGCTTATGGTGCAGATGTCTCACCTGTAGAACCAGTCATGGTGGCATCTGAGCCCTGTTCTCAAACAGTGGTGAGTGCGTGTGTGCACCTGCACCCACACAGAGTCGTGTCTCTTTGTTCCCGTGCTGGCAAACTAGTCTCTCCAGAAACTCAACCTCACCCACAAAGTAGCTGAAAGTGCCACACAACTTTTAGGTCCTGCTGTAATAAAAGAGTAGTGGAATTATGCAACAAGAGCAACATTTTTATTCTACCTTTTTATAATAACAGGTGTGAACAGTGGCACCAGAGCATCAACTTGTATTGAGAGGTGTCTATTGTGTAAGAGTTGTTGAACACTGTAAATACGACACACACCCAAGTTATTATCTCGGCTGGGTTAACCGGTCTGGTTGCTATTTTAAGTATCTTCCAAATGTCAAATAAACTGAAATGTTTGTGGACAAGAATCCTTCTGGTCAGCTTAAGTGATAAGCAGGATATAAATGATCATCAAGGCATAAATGATCTAGACAACCATGATATGGCAGTTTTGCTTTATAACATTTTTAAGATGAGTTTTTCATGGCATTTTGCCTTTTGGTGAGACAAAATAACACACTATGGGTGTTTTTGTATGGCCATACAGTGGCTCCTAGGCATTTTGCGATACCTAATTTTGCTGGATGATATTTGGTCCCAGAAATTATGTATTATGGCCAGTTCAAGTCTTAATCAATTTTCATGTTGTTTAATCTGAATATTATTTACAGAGGTCGGAAAATGTCTGGTAACTCGCAAGAAAAAATAAGTATTTCACACAGCATGAATGTGTTTTTTTGGCATATATTCAGATTCAACTTGATTGTCATTGCACAGAGTAATTGGATAACGATATATACACCCTTTTTCAAGGTATCGGTAGGTCTAAAAAAATCTTACATTCAACTGGGTGACATGGCAGATTATTCAGTTATCAGATTGCTGCTGTTCAAGAATTGCCCTATTGTGTATATTTACACTGATGTTTTAATTTTCCCTGTGTTGCTTTTTGTCGTCAGTCTGGAATATGATGAGAACAAGTCCATTGTGTTCAGACCCAGTGGAAAGGTAAATACATGTTTGTCCAGAAACAAGATGATTTGTATTTTTTTGTCGATTTGTGAATAACAAAATCTCTATTTTGCATGCAGGTGAACACAGATGGCCTGGTGCTTCGTGGCTGGTACACCAGTCTGACTGTAGCAGTGTACGGGACAGCAGAGCGCTCACATGGACATGACCAGTCCTCACCCCCTCCTCCTCCACCCCCACCCCCACAACAGCCAAGCGGGCCCAAGCGGATCGTTAAACAAGGTGCTCATTATTAAACAAAAAACACCTAGTGCTTTCGCCTTCACACCCACTTTCTGAAGCCTAAACATCCAATGAACAGGCTCTGTTGTGTTCCCTTATTTGCTTTTTATAACGTCAATCTACTGTTTGTTTGTTTTTAGAGTGGGAAAAAGATGACCAGTACAATGGTAGCCCACCCAGACCGGCCCCCAGAGGGCCTCGCACTCCACCTGGGCCTCCGCCCCCGGATGATGATGATGAAGAGCAGGTCCAAGTGACAGGTAAGAACTGCACACATCTGTCACATTATATCTGCCACTGTTGATCCGGATTTATCCACAATAACAGAGACACTGCTGTAGTTTAAGCATCTGTCAGGTCACAGATGTCACTTTTATCGTTTGTGTTAAAACATATAGAAAACACAGGTGTGATCCTGAAGCTGTTTTACATAAGTAGGCCTATACTTATCTAGATAACGCATAGTTTTCATGTTCGAATGTGACCTGTAGGTATAAACGGTGAACTGTGTGCCGGTCTCCCTTGTGACATTTACAGTGGGAGTGGTCAAAGATGAGCCAAGCGAGGGCCGTGACGACTACCTGGAGGCGGTGTCCCCTGAGAGATCCCTGCCTGCTGAGGAAACATACTCGGATGCTGAACAAGAGGAAGAAGGGGATGAGGAGGAGGAAGAGGAGGAGCAAGAGGTGGAAGAAGATGCACGGACCGAGGGGAGTGTTCCGGAAGAGGACGAAGAAGTGGAGGAGGAAGATGAGGGTGAGGAAGAGGAGATGGAGGAAGGTAGGAGATTTATTTTGTGAGAGTAGGATAATCTGCAATCTCAAATGGATGTCTGGCCCTGAACCCCTTGGTACTGCAAACTCATCAGACTCCCTCGGGGGCCACGGGAGCAGGGTCCATTTGGGACAGAGTGACAGTTGGAGAGAGTGTGTGTGCTCTGGCATGCTGCCTCCATCTACAACCGCTGGGTGCTCCAAACTCTTTGTTAGGCCCCCCTGGGCTACTGCGGAGTATGATCAACATTCATAAGCCGTCATGTGAAGGTCTACCTCACGTCCTCACAGCCATGGCTGATACGTGTGCTGTAGTGACATCCTGCATGTCAAACTAGCCAAGCATGTTTGGAGTGATGCCGCTATGTGCGAGTAAGTTTGTTTGTGTGAATTTGTAAACGAGCAAGAGAAAATATATATATGTATGTGTGTATATATATGTGTGTGTGTGTGTATGTATATATATATATATATATATATATATATATATATATATATATATATATATATATATATATTTTGCTGGCCTCCTCATTCTTATTAATTTCTACACAGACATTTTATGAATTGTTGAAGGCTCATAAGTATCTTGTCCATAATAGATCTCTCCTCCCTTTCGTCGCTCCCACCCTTTCAGGTGATGACGGCTATGAGCAGATTTCCAGTGATGAGGACGATCTGGATAATGGTAGCTTCAAGTTGCCCACATTTGACATGGACTACACGCCTGAGGACCTGGCATCAGTCCCACCTGTCCAGTTTGATCCGTATGAGAGAGAACTCAGGCCCCTGCTCTACTTCATTCCTCCATACAAGACCCGCTTTGATACCCAGTTTGAGAAAGCCAGTGTGGAGGAACCCAGGGACCCTGGTGGAACAGAAGCACCCACAGGTGGAGAGGAGGCTGAGGCTGTTAGCCAGCTGAAAGAACTACTAGCTAGTATTGGAGATGACAGAGATGCCCGTTGGGTCACTGCTCTGGAACAGGCACCTGCACTACTGGCCAAAGGGCTGGCATATTTAATCAAACGAGGCGAAGGCGAACTAGAGGAACATGTTGGAGTTTTAGTCAAATGGGCTCTCCAAGCTCTGAGTATGGAGATTGCTCTCACACAACCCATTGCCCTTAATCTCAGACAATTGAAAGCCGGTGCCAAGCTAGCATCACACCTTGCAGAGTGTCCACAGGGCCTCTCAGTGCTGCTGCGTGAAGGGGCCTTGGGTGTGCTGCTGGAGTTAGTCCAAGCTGACCATGTCTCCTCCACACTGAAGCTGAATATCCTGAGAGCTCTTGGGGCTCTGACCAGCGCTCCTGCTGGTGCCGAGGCTTTCCTGCATACGGGAGGGTCAGAGAAGAGTGGCTATCAGGTAAGCATCACAAAGTATACAAATTTAAAAATATTCTATTCATCAACACCTTTTCATTATATACAGATTCTCGTCTATATTTCTTGAGCATAAATTCTAAGTCTAGAGAATAGGAATAGTTAGTCTGCCTCAGACTCACTGATCTGTCCACCCTTTACATTTACATAAAACATTGACTAGATAAAATAAGATGATCCATTATTAGTACCGCAGTGGGGAAATTTACCGGATTACAGCAGCAAAGTTGAATAACATGATACTTTTTTCTTCTTCTTAATATCTGACAATCTATATGTCTTTTATAGCGTTTAGTCCAGCTGTTCCTGCGTGAAGAAACAGTGAGGGTCATAACAGCTGGCAACACCATATTGCAGAAAAGCCACATGTATGAGATACTGGTCGACCTGCAACGTGCAGCAGCAGCGTGGAGTGAACCCCAGCAGGTACACACACTCATTCTCACACACATGTTACTAACTGCAAAGACTAAGTACATTCTTCATGATTATAATGACTGACTATCATTCTCAGGAGGAGATGGATGACACTGACATCCCCATGGAGGAGGAACCCTCGCTAAGCTCCTCCTCTCCTGTCAGCGAGGCACAGCTTGATAGACTGGCAGGGGTTTTGGAGGAGTTGCATCACCTGCTAGAGACGGCCCCTTACTGCATGGTGCAGCCCCCTGGGAAAGCCTTCCCTACTACTGCTAGAATAACAGGACCACAGGAGAGGGATGATCCATACCCAACACTGTATAGGTACACTTAAAACACATATGACCTAAAACCTCACTATATAACCCTATATGTACTTTGGATTTGTAATAATGCAATTTTCTTCTTTCTCAGGTATATGCATGCATGCCACTTCCTGGAGAGCACCGCAGCGGTGTTGTCAGCGGCTGCGGCGTCTGGTCACTTAGGTGTCACCCTAGCTGTTCGAGAGCTCCTACGCTTCTTATCGCTCACCCAATCAGGTCTGCTCTTCCTCCTCGCCCAGCCCGCTCCCACCAACCTGCTGCTGCGTCTCCTGGGATCAATGGCAGAAGCTGAGAGCGAGGAGACCACCTTCACAGGGGGAGAGGGGAGTGTGTCAGGGCCAGGGTTTGGTGAAGAGGGCTTCGGCGTGTGGCTAATGCAGTCGCTGCATGCTCTGCAGGGTGTGTCAGAGCTCATGAGCCATGTGGCTGCAGGAGGAGATGGAGGAGCTGGGCTAGAGGAAGGTGACAATGCAGAAGTGCTGGGAATGCTCCATGCGCTCTACTTAATGACCTTCACACAGACTGGTCGCAGTGCTGTGGCCCACATCCTCAGCCTGGACAACAACCTGTCGTGCCTGGTCACTCTGCTCCAGCACCACAGCCGGGACGGACAAGGGTACAACAGTTTTCCTCTTGCCTCTTTCTGTATGGCTTCAGGCCCCTGTGTATTGAGTACTTTTTTGTCTTCTTTTCTTTAAGTGAGGCCAAAGCTCGCAAATCGGTGACATATAATTATGCCTGTATGCTGGTGTTACTGGTAGTGCAGAGCTCTAATGAACTGCGGATGATGGAACAATATGCTGCCCCTCTACTCACCATAGCCAAGGCTGATGAGACCAATGCCAAGTTACAGGGTAGATATTATTAGTGTTGCATGAAACTATCATGACATATTTGTCACTTTTTGTGTTTTTTATTATCGTTTTGATCTTTCTGTGTTCTTCAGAGCTTAGCAAATGGCTTGAGCCTCTGGAAAAACTTCGCTTTGAGATTGGCAGCATTCCAACACTCATAGACTACATCAAACAGGTACAGGTCTCTACCTCAATATACAAATTGCTGAAGTAAAGCCACATTTTCTAATAACTGTTTGAGCTTTCATGTCCCAACATTACCGACAGCCTGTCCTATTAACTCCTGCGTAATATTCAGTGAGTAATACATCTCTTCAGTTGGCAGTGTTTGGGCGGCTGCCAATTATTTGTCTAACAATTGATTCAGGGAGTCCATTCATTCTTTTAGTGGAGGAATCAAGGTATCTGATCCTACTTTAAGTACAGGTTCAGTTTGTTTTATTTAATAAAGATTATTTGAGCTTATTCAATATTATTATCAGAGGAAAACGGTACAATGCTGTCACCACTTATAATCCGGCGAATATATTCTGAAACCTATGTACCAAAACAAGAAGTCTGTCTTTAAGTCACACACTCCTAACTAAATGTTTTTGTCTACATTTTGTACCTCAGAGCTAACAGAAATACGGTGTATCTCTTTGTAATGCAGAGCTTCACCAACAAGTCTGAACTACTCAAACGTATACCTGCTGATTGGTATATTTAAGTAACGGCTTTATGCAAATAACAGCGCTATATGTCATCTTAAATATGTCTTCTCTTGACTTCAGAATGTGGAAAATGTGTTGACTGCTGAGGGAACTGGACTAGGCACTGCTCTCAGGGTCCTTTGTCACATTGCCTGCCCCCCACCTGCTGTAGAAGGTAAAGACAAAAAATGTGATTTCTGTAATAGTTCAGCTGTTAAAAACCAACAACGACTTCTTTTAACTGGAAAGTAATACAAAAAAATATATATTATTAAAGATGCTCTATGGCTTTTTACTGGAAGCAAATACAAGTTGTTTAGTGTTACTCCCCAAAGTCAACTGTGGTGTCGTTGAGGTCTAACAACCTGTTGAATGGATGTCCTTTCCCATCATAAAAGAAAGTATTTTAAATCCTCTAATGTTTGCATTCGTGTTTACCAGCTTGCAGTCATCCTCTTTTATGCCTTTGCTGGCACATTACTGCATTTATTGGCACATTTTCGCCCCCTTTTAGATTAGTGGAGGGACAATTGGCAGCCATGTGCACTCGTAGCTACTACTGGTCTTTTAAGATGTAAAGATGTAAAACTGATTACTGTGTTCATTGATTTTGACAGCAACCGTTACAGAAGAGACAACTGTCTTTCACAATGTTTTCCTCCTTTGTACAGGTCAGCAGAGGGATCTTAAGTGGAGTCTTGCCGGGGTCCAGCTTTTTTCCGGCGAGGGTATGGATATGTGTGTGCGAGTCTTACAGAAGCTGTGCAGCACGTTGCTGCAGCCTTGGCGTGTGCACGGACACATGGGCCCCACGCCGCAGCGCTGCATGATCCTCGGTATATGCATCAGCACGCTGCGACTGCTGCGCACCATGCTGATGGAGCTGCTACGAGGGGGAGCTTTCCAGTTCAGGGACACTCGCGTGGCCAGTGTTTTGGTGACGCTCCACATGATAGTCTGCTCCATCCCTGCATCTGGACGCCTAGACGGAGAGGAGACAAGAGTGCAGGCGCTCATCGTTGACGTGCTGCTCACTTTCACGCAGGGTGTTAATGAAAAGGTGTGTGAATGAGATAACGCATAGGCATGTTTTGTTAAGCCAAGTTATATTGTGCAAAAACTCTCATTCTTCATCAATTTGTGGGTTTTGTTATAGGTCACTCATACAGAAGAGACTCTGGCCAGTAACACATGGTCTCTGATGCTAAAGGAGGTTTTGGGCTCACTGCTGAAAGCTCCAGAAGGTCTGTTCTCTGGTTTGACGTTACTGTCTGAGCTCCTACCTCTTCCACTGCCAATGCAGAGCACTCAGGTAACTCATTCTATCCTACTGGTCACACATCGGCCCTGTACTTAATTTCAGCATCTGATGATTGAAAATGATAAACATTAATTGACCTTTGGCTCTGTAGTTGATATCAGTCCAAGATGTGGCTGTAGCCTTAAACACAAGGAAGCTGTGGAGCATGCACATACGGGCGCAGTGGAAAGTGCTTTCCGAGGCGTTGAGGTGTGTGTGCGCCACCAGCTGCCCTCCTCTCCTGGCCATGCTGAGGAGACTGTGTGTTCAGTTGGCGGACCTGTCTTCACCCACCGCACTACTCATCAAGAAGACCCTGCTGGAGCTGCTACTGGAGGAGCTACAGCCGTGAGTGAAAAACACACACTCGGTTGTTTGTGTTTATGCTCTGAATTGTATTTTAAACGTATGCAATGTGCTAACTGCAGGGCGGAGGGGAAGAGTGTGTGCTGGGGCCAGGTCCTGCGTCTGCTTTCTTTGATGGATGCTCTGGTGTCACAGAAAGCTTGTAAGAGCGCAGCACTGCACCTTCTGTCCGGGTCTGTGTCTGGAGATGAACAACTGGCCGATCTGTTCCCCTTGCTGTTGTCTTTGTTGGTTCCTCCAGCTGACCACTCCTTACAGCAGCAGCAATGCAGCGAACTAGTGGGGACAATATTACTGTCACTGTGTGACCAGGTAAGCAGTATTTGAAGTCAAACCGCATTTGTAAGCGAGTCCCAAGGAAGAAAAGGCAAAGCCTAAAAAATATCAATCTCCATTTTCACCAGGACATTTCTCTGGTGGTTTCTCCACCCGGAGAAAACTGTGTGTCAGAGGCTGAGCAGCTGGCCAATGCACTTCCAGGGCGTGAGATGATGCCATTGGTGTGCAATGCATTGTTGGAGGTTTTGGGGAATTCAGAGAGCAGTGTCCCACTCCTCCTCACCTGTATCAGGACTTTGACGTTCCTCACCGAGCACGACTTTGGACTCTATCACCTCAAAATGTAAATGACAACTTATTCTTGTTTCTTGGCATTACCACTGTCTTTCTACCAGGCATAGGGTCCCCTTCTCCGTCAAACAAGACTTTGACTAAATCACTTAATCTCTGTTTCAGAGCTCTGAAGAAGTATGCTACTGGTCTATGCTCCCTGTTGAAGAGATTGGTGTTGGCCTTCAACAAGGACTCGGCAGATCTGCTGTCAGCTCTTCTTGACTTCCTGAGACAGACCCTCAACACAGAAACAATGGTCAGTACCTGGTTTTATTGGCTGGTTTCACATTGGAGTACATTTGTACCACAAGTATACATGCTGTCAAACTGTAGGAAATATAAAATGTTGGTTGGAAGCAGTTGGATCTTTGAATTTTGCAAATGCTGATTTTTCAAGTTTTCATGCTTACATTTATCATAAAAAGAAGCGTTAAGTCTGAATTTGTAGTGATGTGGGAGGTGCGTCTAAATTACTAATTGTGCAAGACTTTTGAACATAGTATGTGATTGTTGGATCTCTCTGTGTTGTAATCCAGTGTGTCGATGAGGCCCAGGGGTCCGGCGAGGAGTCCGTCTTCGTTCCCCCCCGGTTGCTCACAGGCTTTGAGATGAAAGCTCTCCTGCAATGGGAGGAGTCTGAATCCCATCCGCTCCCTACTTTAGAGAAACAGATTACGGTACAATTGTTAGATTTGTGTATAGTTTTTGAAAAGTCATTGTTGATGCTGCCTTGGCATTTAACGAACTCTGTAACTCTGTCTGTAGAAACTATGTAAGGAAGATGATTCATTGGAGACGATGTTGGAGACTGTGATTGTTCTGAGGCAGACGCTGGAGACGGCCACAGACTCGCCTCCTGCAGCCGACACTGAGCCCACTCTGCCAGCACCCGAGGCGCTCGGTGCCCAGTTTAATCACAGGTACAGCTCTCGGATAAAACTAAATGACATGCATCAAGATTTTTCTCTGTCAACCTTTTCTTCCTCTGTGTAAATTCAGTCATCAATCACAGGGAGGCACTTACCATTCCAGTCAGGGAAATGTACCAGACAGAAAGATTATCTGATATGAATCATAACACAATGTTGTCAACACAAGTTATATGCACTACATCGCTCTCTGAACTAGAACTGGTAGTACTAAAATGTGTGAATCATTTTTGTTAAGTGAGAGGAACCTACTGGATGTGATCATAGATGTATCATTCCTCTGTAGGACGGTGTTCATTCTGTCAGAAGCTCTGGATGAGCAGCTGAAGACTCTGTGGTTCTCTCCCTTACAAACTGATGACATCGAAGCAGACCTTGATATGGTAAGTGTTTATGTGTACATGCACTTTCAAGACAACCTGGCAAAAGTTAGATTTAGATTTAGATTTTTTTGCTGAATTATTTTCTCTTCAGTGCAGTGTTTGGTCAACGTATTGGCAGCAATAACGTTATAATGTGCTTACTGCATACTAGAATAACTGTACTAGTGGGAAAAACTGGTTTGAACCAAGGGTATGTACAAATGTAAGACACTGATTCATGTCTTTCTTCCTCTCAACTTCACTGCTACGTAATGAAAGCTTGATGCGTCATTGATGGGACTTTAAATGTATTTTGATGATTAATTACACACCCATGAAGACCGAAATGTGATTGTTGAACCGTATTACAGATAATAATGTACAGTTATGAAACCCTGTGTCTGTCTGCATGGGGATGGACAGTATGTCTGTGATTGCCACTTTGTCTGTGTGGCAGATGAAGGTGGATCTGGTGGGTCTGGCTCAGGAGTGTTGTCCAGAACTGGACCTGAAGGTGGAGCTGGAGCGCTCCTTTATGTCTGAGCCCTCCTCTCCTGGTGATACGAAGGCTCCAAAAGGCTTCCGACTGGGCAAACACAAGCATGAGACGTTCATTACAAGGTAGTTACAGTGTTTGGTTGCATTTTTATTTTATACATTTGTTCTGTATTCATTGCAGAGAACTAACATCTTGATTCTTGTTTTAATCAACCGACTGAATGTCATCTCGTGCCTGTCTCCGCAGCGGTAAATCAGACTACATTGAGCCTGCTAAGAGAGCCCACATCATGGCTGCTCCTCGCGGTCGTGGAGGTCGAGGAGGGTTTGGACAGAATCTCTGCCGACCCCATGATATCTTCCGCCAGCGCAAACAGAACACCTCCCGTCCTCCCAGCATGCACGTTGATGACTTTGTGGCGGCAGAGTTTAAAGACATCACTACCCCTCTTGGACTTTTGCCTCCTAAACGGCCCCCCAAGAGCTCCCCTAAACCCCCCACCAGAGGACTATTCACTGGTAACAGAGGCAGAGGCACCTTCCACAGCCAGACTCGCTTTTTCACTCCCCCACAACCTAAAGGTGTACTGCTGTCAGGTACGTACACACAGACACGGCATACTATTGAATTACCACTTGATAAGACCTGTGTTTATGATCCTCCAGGTCAGTGTATTTAAAGGACTTGGGGATTCAGCTAGTGTCAATACATTATATGTATAAAGAATGCTCAGATTTTCTCTGTTGTTGATGAATATCATTGCTAGTGCAACTTAAATGTGCGACTGCACGGATAATATCACAGAAGTTATTTGATCATTTGTTCTCTATCACCTTTATTGTTGTTTTGGTGGTAGAAAACATGCCACTTATCTTTTTGTTACTACTAAATGTTACAATGAATTGCCGGTATAATAATTGCCCAGATAGTACACTGCTTACATTAGTACACAGTGTATTTTATTACACTATTTGTGTACCTGAACATTAAAGTTCATTCTTTGAAAACCTGATCTTAACCTCTTACTAACTTTATCCAGACTTTAAGCTCTAACTCTTAGTCTTCATCAGTTGATGGAGTTTGTTCAGTTGCCATCACGTTATTTAGTTCATTTGACACAATTCAAATACAGCAGAAAACGTATATAATGTCAGGAATAAGCCGACAAAGTCCAGGACTTATTTCCATCTTGGTCCCTGATATTCCATCTGTCCACCCTCGCCACCACGACACAGAAACAGCTGTTGAATGTCGAAAGCAGGAGACGCACAACCCCAAAATGTCACATCCCAACATAATCCAACCATACCTGTCATCAAGTGACCTAAGAGTCAGTCTTTGGTCACAACTGAGCAAACTGGGCATGAGATGTGATATAACTTCTGAAAAAAGCTAGTTAGTGAACCTTGAGATTTATGTGCTATTGGTATGGCGTAAAAGGTGTGTAGTATTGAATTTGGGCATATTGCAGTTCAGAGCCACTGTAGAGGGAGCTAAATCCTATATTTTGGTGCTGTAGGTAACTACCCTCGCAGAGACGGTCGCGGTGGTTCATCATGGAGCGGCCAAGTTCCAGCTGTCACTCACAGAGGAACCTACAGTGAACCACGTGGAGGCCAGAGCAACTTCACACGTGGACCGTTGCCCTCCAGACAACTCCCAGCAAGTATGAAGCGCATACCAACACACACTCTTTGTTGATTTCTAAAAACTGAAGATTTCTAGTCACTGAAGTTAAAATGCTGCATTTTTGTCTCTTGTTTTCCTCCGTCTCTGTTTGTCAGGTGCATATCGGCTCGCTCCACGGGACAGAGTCCCGAGGGGAAGAGGAGGCGTCGGGCTGTCATGGCTTAGTGGGGGAGGAGGCGGTGGCAGCGCTGGAGGAGGAGGGGGAGGAGGGGGAGGAGGTGGTGGAGGGGGAGGAGGAGGAGGTCAGGGAGGAGGAGGAGGAGGAGGTGGAGGTGGTGGTGGTGGAGGTGGAGGAGGAGGAGGAGGAGGAGGAGGGGGGAGAGGATCTCAGGGGAGCAAATTCAGTGGTGGTGGGGGAGGGAGTGGAGGTGGGAGAGGTCGACATGTTCGCTCCTTCACCAGGTAAATTCACCTGGGCAATGACTGCAGCCTCTGACGGCAACATATGGACCAATCAGGATATTATATATATATACCGTCTACATGGAAACATGGTGGATGATGTCGCAATGACGTAAAGACTGTGTTGATGTTTTATGTTTTGTTATCATGAGTTGTATTCAGAGAATAAAGGTCATAGTAACTAAGCTCACACTTTTGATTTTTAGCAAACAACAGATGAAATAATGAGTTGATGCAGACAGTAACTATGGTTACCGGTCAAACAAACTTTCTTCACTTATTTCTTGTTGAACAAATGTTCGACTGAATATCACTAAAAGGACAAAATGACTAATTATTCATTAGGGATCATTCCTTGTGTCTAAGGACATAATGTATAACACAAGTTGACCTCAAAATACATGTCGTTGGTTATATTGTTAGTGCTGCATGCAGTCTACTAGTCACGGGGAGACTATCGCAGCCAAAACTCATTTTATTTCCCACACACGGTACGATACAGATTAGATCAAAGCTAAGCCAGCTGGCCTCCAAGACTTTGAGTTGTATGCCTTATGTTTCAGGACACTTGACTATTTAACAAACCTTTTGAAAGGACAATACTACATCAGATGGATCACTAATGAGGAAACTTGGAATATAGTAACACATTTTTTTATTATTAAAAACCTGAGGGATACATAATCCAAGAGACATTACACAATGATCTGTTTGTAGATCAGATCTGTGCTGAGTCTAATTGTCTAACCACTTTTACATAAACCTACAGTCAAAAGATTCTTTTAGTTTGTAACATTACACAAAACACATGGTTCATTGCACGGCAGACTACTTTTCTCTCCTATTCAACAGTTTACACATTTTTGTCAGGTAGATTTGATGAAAATAAATCTAAATCTCATTCCAGAAAATACAGAACAACTGTACACACTATATTTTCATTATTTATTAGTTAGTCAAATATTACAAAAATAAAGAATGAATCTTTTCTGATTTGCCTAATCTAGTCCAGTCTAGTCAGATGACCGTCACCTCCCGACTCTTCCGCTTGATGCAGTCGAGAGTCAGGCTCCTGGTCCCACCCTTGCGCGTCCCCTCTCCCAGCTGAGGTGATGGAGGTGGACCGGATATGTTTATGGCTTGAGTTGAATGCAGAGACAGACTGGAGGCATACAAAGACGCCTCCCTCTGCTTGTGTCTTGTCGGCTCTATGTGCAGCTCCCGTCCAGATGTTTGCAGGGCTTCCTGATGCTGGTCCCTGGATGTCTGTTCAACAGGATGCTGACTCCTGGTTGGCTGCATGTCTCTAAGGAGCTCCAACAGTTCCCTCTTCTCCAGCTCCGCCTCTGCCAGCTCCTGTCTTCTCAGGCGCTCTGCTCCTAACAAGGCTCGCATGTCACACATCACACAGGACAACTGACCCTGCACAGAGAGGAGGCGGGGTCACTGAATATGCATCAACATGCTTCACAACGTAGACTTTTCTGTGTTACTGACGCAGTGAAAAGAAGTTACTCTTTAGAAAATTTACTGACGGATAAAGTACAACGACTGAAAACACTTTGAAACAGACATTAAGAATAATTACATTTTAAACTTTTAAGTGATTAAAGTCTATAGAATTATACATAAAATATATAAACTGCTGATGAAGATCTTGTGATGAGATGAACCTCTAGAACCAAACTAAATCAACTTTTACATTCAACGTTTTGTTTCTAACGTATTTAAATTTACATATCATATTTACTAAATCTTACGTCAGTTATTTCTCCTAATATATGAGGTGAAATAATGTTTTGTGTGCAAAATAAAATTCTGCAAAGAAATACCTGATATTTGATGGGATTCAAGAAAGAAAGCACATAACTTTTTTTTAAATGTATTACTATAGCTCTATTTATATATTACTATACTCACAACTAAATGTGCCAGTACCGTAAATATTTACTTCACTACTGTTGTTAAAAATGGAGGAGTTAAATACATGAGAAGGACTGACAGGTCACCTTGAGCTCCTCCACATCATTCTTCAGCTGCGATTCTTTCTGCACCATGTGTCTCCTCTGAGAGTCCAGCCGAGACTCCATCTCTCGTCTCACCTCCTCCAGCTTGCACAGCATCTCTGCCCTGCCGTAAATATTCAGTGAGACAAATTTACTATCTAAAAAAAAGAAATGATCCCTTTTATCAGGATTTAAGAGAGTGATGACGTTTTCACAACCTCACAAACACACCTGAGCATCTCCACTTCTGTGCGCAGCTCTGCGACACAGTTATGCTGTGATTGGTCAATGGAGAGGAGGGTGTGGCCACAGCCGTTGTGACACTCCCTGCTGCGGAAGTTACATTCGGACAGGTGAGCCTCCAGACCACGCCTCTCTACCTGCAAAGAACAACCTGATGGGACACAGAGAAGGACAAGCCTCACATGAAGCAACCAGGTATTCAATTGCTATGTGCGTGTATCTATCTTTGAAAAGAAACATTTTACGGAAATAAATTTCGTTTTCAGAAATGGCTTTAAATAATAAAAAAGTGACAGTAGTTCGTACACATGAGTGGAAACAGTACCAACACAATTGTAGAAGTGCAGTCAATTGACATTACTGTTACTTATACACATTATTTAGTTCAAATGAATCAACCACAGTCGCAGATCCAATATGAAGACGCCCCATTAACTAATCCTTCTTCATGTTAGTGGTGCTTTTAAAAAGAAAGTTGTCTCAGATTACCTGACAGGATCAAGAGATTTGACTTCATTCAATGGACTCTTTGTTTTTAATGATAATTACTGATATTTTTTTTTCCACCCTTGAACACTATCCCAAATGTTGTACTCCTCACTGCACTCTTTCATTTTTGATCAAATTCAATGAGTTTTCACAGTTAGATTCAATCTTGTGTAAAACGGTATGTTGCTGATGTCCCTGGAGTATGCAACACTGCAAAAAGCCACACTGCATGCACACACTCTGTAACTATACCTACCACAACGGTAACATATGTACTCTCCACCTGCCAATGACAGGTCACAGACACATTGTGAGCACAAGAGCACATGCTTGTAAATACATACACACTTTTAAATTGCTCATTAAAGAGTGATGGAAAGTTGACCCTGAAGCACTCTTTGTGAGGTCTGTGGGAGCTGAATAAGTCCCATAGGGGCACGAGGAGGTAGCCATGACAACAAAAGAGCCACCTGTTGCACCCACACACAGGTGTCATGTTACCTTTATATACCACACATCCACAATGATAACCATGTAACAACCGTACAAACACTTGTGATAAACATAACAAATGACACGTCACATGAACTCGGTTTTATACCTGTGTTAGAGCAGGAAATGAAGGCAAATTCACACTCGTCCTCGTGTGTGTGCAGGCTCTCCAGGGAGCAGACCTCCTCACAACCCTGCCCTGCATTCATACAACGTATCTGCAGGCGGTTCAGGTCATTACGCATGTACCTGTCATCAAAAACAACATCAGAGAGCAGTATAGCTGTAACAACTTTGGAATAAACAGTTACAATGAGGAGATCATAAAAGGCACGCGTATGCAGAGACACACCTGTACAGTGGTTTGAGACTGCCCACATCCAGTGGAAGTCTGTCCTCAGGACAGGAGTGGTGATGGACCAGCCAGCTGCTGATGCAGGCGCTGCAGTAGGCATGTTCGCAGGGCGCCTGGAGGGGGCGCTCCAACACGTCTCGACACACACAGCACAGAAGACCCTCATTCACATAGCCCACAAACCGCTCCAGATCATAGCCCATCCTATAACCACACAGACAGATGAGACAAACATGAGAATAGACATAGGGTTGTCTCATTTGTTTCTTCTTTTTTTGGATTATTGACTAACAATAATACCCCTACCTGACAAAATAACTTAATCCACCTCTTTCTTCTTCTTCTTCCTCCCTTCTGTTGATTTCCACTTCACTTGTTCCCCCACAAGTGGCCTTTCATCTTACCTCTGAACTACTACTATGGTCTTTCCTTCTTCATCCTCTCTCTTGACTTGTAGCTCCATCAAGGTGAGGGTCTCCTTTCCCTGAAAGCCCTCCCCTCAGGAGTGCGTCTCCATGGAGAGGTATCCCTGACACCACGGTTCAGGGCACAGGCAGGCAGCTGTCAGACGAGATCAGATCAAACAGACCGAATTACAGGAGAAGAGACACCCAAAAAAACAGATACATTCTGCAGTGGTGATAAAGCTAAAGATTGTGGTGCCTTCAGAGATTACCGCTGTCCTTCAACTGTTTCTATCTCTGTTAATGACCCACCCAATCCAAGGTTTCTCTCTCGCCCTCTGGATGTGGGATTAACACGGATTACACTCTCTCTCGCTCCCTGATTGGATTACAGAATGTCAGATGACATAAACTATCAGATCACAAATATCAAAGAGCAATCTAAACTACTGGACTCATCCCAGTCCTGTTATATTCTCTGAACTTCAATTAACTCAGTTGTGGAAGAAGTATTCAGACCCATAACTGCAGTAAATAAAGAAAAGAGCATGTGTGTTTCTGTGGGTTTGTAGGTGTGTGTGACACTTTTTTAGAAACATGTAATGTGTTAAAGTATCTTGCACCAAAGTGTAGTACTGATGCTCATTATTTTTTTATATAGAACATGTGCAGTATTATTTCCCTTTGAAATTAAAGTATGCATACATTCAAATACGTACATAATGTATATATTTCTCACAATAAGCCCTTTTTCACAGCACCCATTTTTACATGTTGTTACACATGTGTAATTATTACACATGTGTAATTATTAACATTAGTTATGTCCGTGTTCCATAGAGTTGGCCCAGGACCCTGGTATTGTGCATGCAGGCTCACGGTCATGGCTTTGACACACTCAACAGAACGTCACCACAATTATTATTTTCCCACCTGGTTTTACTCTGTACTTTGATACAGAAGTTGAGTAAATGTACTTTCACCAACACTGTTCATTTTACAAATATATATAGTCATCATCAAAAGTATCCCATCTAATAATCATATGCAAAACCTCACCGACGTCTAAAGGTTTCACGACGCTTTCGTTCTCCTTGTGATATTAAAATAGTAAAGTGAGGTCACCACAATAAGGTACTAGGTGTGCTCGATTAACAACTCAGCGATTGACAGGGAGCGGGAGTTCAATGGGGATGTGGAAGGTAAACTACTACGACGTAAAGTAAATCAAACGCACATCACTTTTTCCGACCACGCCTACTTCCGGGGTTTCAACCAATCAAGTTCTTCAAAACATTTAGCGGGCGAACTCGAACAGAATCAAGAGTTAAGGAACAAAATACAAGACGGATTGTTTTGGGGGGCATTTTAGTGACATTTTGTGATTTTAGCTGTTCTTGTAGTTCAACCGGGTACGTATGACACGTTATCAAACATGACAGCCGAGTTACAACCTCCGTGGTAGCGCTGGTTTGACGTGAGCGAGTTAGCTAGCTAACATGAAACGCTCAAGCGACAAGTTAACGCCGCTAACCGCTTAGTGGTTTATGGTAAACGTGGTCCCAGGTGTTAGCAGGTCCAAGACCTTCAGGGAGTGGGGTCGTTAGAAAGCTGTGGATTAGCTAGATGGTTTGTTGACAACCATCTAATATATGAATATATCAATATATGAGACGATTGGGATTGAATTGGTAGGAATGGATTAATCGTCGCTCTAGCCGCAATGAGTTATTGCTGTCACTATTCATTCGTTTGACAGTTTTTAAATGTTGCCCTTTCCCTCTCTAACATAGATGGACAGATGTATAGATAACATGTTCATTTAACGTTACATATCCGTCACACCTGGGATGCGGGAAAGGTGTGTTGGAGCTGCATTTGGGAGGATGCAGCTAAGACATTTGTTGTATATTATTGTGAATTTATATGAATTATTATTTATAATCTATTAGTTTATCATGCAATAGTATTACGTATTCTCTCTTGTCTAATATGGCCTGTTTACATTAGTTGAGGTTGTAACTGAACCTTCCTGTTGAGGACAAGGAACACTGAACTACTAAGACATTGAGTTCTGTGGATGAACCATAAAGACAGTAAAACCCACTCATCTCACTCACATACTTGCTTTGAAAGATCCATGGGTGTTTGTGACATGCTCATATGCTGACTAGGATCTACAATATTAATGACTGTTTATTCTTTTCTTTCTGTCTTTAGGATATAGATTATTGAGGGCTGCACAATGCGGCGCTCAGGAGCTCCCAGCCAGCTCTTGGGTAATGCTTTGAAAAAGCCCCGGTTTATGCCCCCTGGAGCATCTACTTCCTGTCTCGTGGCTAAATCTAAGCCCCTTACCCCTACACTTGGTTTAAGCAATGCACTAGAAAAGGTAAATTATTCAAAACATTTAAGGCTCTAAACACCCACACAGGTGTTTTCAGGTAGACCTCTTCTCAGGAGTGTGTGGGCGAGTATAGACTAATTGATGGACATCTTCCTGAGCCTCCTGTCAGCAGTTTGTTTAACCTGTTAAGGTGGGAAAAATGACTCCTTTATCATTCTTTTTGGAAGATGATGTTTTGTGTCCTAATAAGTTTCCATCAAAGACCTGAGGTCTAATCAGCCAGAATAACGTAAAGCACCTGTGTGAGGCTTAAATCTACACTCCGACCCCTCAGTACTCTTTTGGTTCCCTTCATATTCTTTTCATTGTCCAGCGTTGTTTCAAACGTCCTCAGGTTATGAGTTGTCTTTTCTCTTCTTCTCATCTTGCAGGTCCAGAGAAGTCTACCAGCACCAGCATGTGATGTCCAGCCCAAAGCTGCCCAGTCTGCTCCAGTCTTGTCGAGGGCTCTGGCTCGTGTTCTCAGTGCAGCGGAAAGTAAGGAGAATGAGGCTGAGTCAGAACATGCCAGCAAAGGTTCAGAAGAGCACACAAAAGACAACAGACCTGCAGGTAAGACACAACGATGTGTAGCTGGGACAGTATCTGTTATGGCCAGGCAAGAATTGTTATGAATAGATTATGAAACAAAACCTCTTTTATGTTTTTTGGGTCCAGCATCTATACCAGTTTTAATTTTTTTCAGACAAATATCCACCAGAAAGGTGATGTGTGTGTGTATATATATATATATATATATATATATATATATATATATATATATATATTGAAATGTCTAAAAGAAATTACCCATGACATAATTACTTTTGCAATCAGTTCTCAGTTTATTCATATCTTATAAGGCTGTATATATATTCATGTTTTGTTACGGGTTTTGGGTTATTTACAATTAATGTGTACTTAAAATGCATAAGAAATACCTCCATATGTATCACACGTTAATTCAAACATTTGACTGACACTCTTTTCTTTGGGATATTTATACGCTGCAAGTCTTCATTTTATAACTAATAGGAACACATGTCATGAGTTGTAACAGTATTGACATGATGCATACTCTTTAATTCATGTTTCCTCAGCTGTTTGCTGATATACTAAATTCATCATGCAGTTGGTTGAGGATATAGTAATAACTTTAATTATGTTGACCAGGACCACAATATAGTACTTAAATGCACCCTGTAGTACCTACGCCACGATTACACGTGCATTATGTGACATAGTCTGCTTTATTAAAGACTTTAAACAGTCTGTCTGAAACCCTCCATGTTGAGTAACCGATTCAGAGATGTGAGAATTAGCTTCACAAATGTTCTGCCTGTGCAGAAGCAAACACTAGTTTATTAAGTCCACTGATGGACACTACTGCCGTGTTATATAAACGATGGAAATGTGTCATTAAATATTCTCTTCATCGTTATGCTAAAAGACCTATAACTGAGTTCCTTATTGTACAGGTATAATTTTCGGTTTGCAAAATCTGCACAAGCAGCTCCACTTCTTGGTTTTGATTCAGAAGCCTTTTTTAGAGGCAGGAGATGCTTTCTCTCCTCACAATCCCGGTAATCTAAACACAAAAACCACACAGGTTCACTCCGTGTGTTTTCATTCAGAAGTTCATTGTGAAACATCAACTACAGATTAGCAACCAAAAATAATCGACGCTGTTTACTTGATTTGACTACAAAATGATGCACCAGTGTGCACGCAATTCAGCGCGGTTGTGCTCCAGTTAATGCCCCTCGTGTATCTCGGATGGTATTTTCTTTATTTGTATTTCAACCATAATCAACCGCGCGACGCCGCGTCAATAATTTTATAGCGATCTTGCGGCACCCGACTGTCTCTGTGGCTAATAATGCAACACACTGGACGTTAAACCAGGCAGGCTAAAGCTGAGTGACAGCAGGTCCAGCATTATGCAAAGGAGCGGGGTAGTGCAGCGGCAGCGCCGGGCAGATTAGGACTGTGCTCGGGATCAGTGAGCCACCGCGTCCTCCTCTCCTGCAAGAGCAACTAGTGCCGCTGTTTTTCACCCCGAAACACACGCGGTTCACTCTGCGTTTGCCTGCTTCGTTTTCAACTAGTATTTCAATCGCGTGGACCCGTATGTGGTGGTTTATTTTATGCACAAAAGGTATAAGCGCCTCGTCCTCGCGGGCACGCGCCCGCGCGCTCTAAAGCCCCTCCCCGCTCGGTTAGTTAAGCCAGCGCTTTTCAAAGCGTCACTCACTTCAGGAAAATAGACCCCTGACCCTAATAACCTGTTATACATTGTTTACAAAATGTTTGTGTCGAGCGCAGTGCCGCTGCTGCCGTCTTTGTGCTATAGTGCAGTGTGGCTGTGCTCTGTGCTGTGCTTGGTTTGGGGTTTAGAGAGACCGAGCTGTAAGTAGGTCGGGCTGGGCTTAAGCGGCTTAGCTACGTCAGCCTAAGCTGGGAGGAATTCATCCAAAGTCCTCCGCGGTAGGCGGGGGCCTAAACGAGGCTGGCCTAGTTAAGCCTGATTCTTATTGTGTGCAGCACAGCCTGTTTTTGTTGTGCAACGTGGCTGAGGGAGAACCAAGGAGTGGTGTATGAATCCATGCACATGTTGGACATAGTTTATGTTTGATTTAGAAGAAGAATAGAAGGAAAATGGGAGAGGTATGGGAGTAAGACCAGAGTTGGCTTCATCACCGTGGACCAAGAGAAGCCAAGCAGCAGGGACAAAAAAAAGACGGGTGGGAAGAGTGAGGAGCCTTAGTATCGAGTGTGGTTGCTGAGCTGCAACAGCCATAGGCCTGACTCAATCTGTGTGAGTCCGCTATGCTATAAGATGGCAGCCAGCTCTGTGTTTCTGTCTAGTATGGTGGGTAAAGCTCGCTCATCCAACTTCACCCTCTCTGAGAAGCTGGACTTGTTGAAACTGGTGCGTCCTCACATCCGCATCCTGGAGGAGCACACCAACAAGCATGCAGTCATCGTGGACAAGAACAAGTGCTGGGAACTGTTGCTGAGCAATACAATGCCTTGGGAGGGGACAGACCCCATCGCACCGCTCAGGGCCTCAGGACACTCTACAAGAGGCTTAAAGGAGTCAGCCAAGCAGGAAGTGATGCAGCGGAGACACGCCCAGCCAGAGTACAGATTCGAGCATCTCTGAGCCAACCAGGAGAATTATGGAGATGATCCCTCACCTGTTTCACCATGTCCCATCCATGAAAAGGACCAGGCACTTCGCAGGTACAGTGTGATATGCACCTACGATCACAGGCACACATTTAAATACAAACGTAACTGTTGGGGGAGAGTTTAACAAGCACATGCATCATAACGGTATGCAGTCACGATACTGACTCAACAGTTGGAGGAGGGAGGAGCTGAACTCAAGGTTGCAAAGCCCAATTAGATTACAAACTCACAACGTTGGGCTAAAACGTGTCCTGCCTTTTTTTTAAACTACTCTTAGTAGTTTGTTTTTTGTTCAGGTACATTCACATGGAAAATACTTAACTCTTTTTTTCATATTGAATAGTTTGCCAATTTAGTTTTTTTTTATAAACAAGACTATTACAAATTACAAATGAGAACCTGGTTCAGGTTTTTAGTGCAAAAGAAATGAAGGAGGACCAGACGGATTATATCTATTAGTTTGGGAAAATACATGGTAAACAACTAAATCTTTGAATTGTCATTTAAAATGTAATTTTAGTGCAAGTAAACATTGATTACCTACCTAAAAATCCCTGTCCCAAAACATTTTATTATTCATAATTCTATAAATCAGCAAGGAATATATATTATCTGTAAGGCTGTAACCAGCATAGTTAGTTTTTTTTACTTGGGCGAATCATTTAATTTTCTCTTGTCTCTTAGTCACGGTTCCTTTTGATTGATGAATGTAGTGTACGCCAACAGAGGTCAAAATAGCCATTGTTTAAGCACTTCAGTCTCTCATATTTTTATCCTTCGTTCCATTTTTAGATTAATATACAACAAGCACAACTCTCCTGTGGAACATCCTGGCAGCAGCTCCTCTCTGGCCGGACTCCAGGATTACTCGGCAGCTGTCCCAAGTATCCCCCAAGAGGTGGTCCAGCTGGACCCTGAAGAGGATGTTAAACCACCGCCAGACCTCCCCATCCTCTCCACACACACAGAATCAGTGCTGGACGGTGGCCAAGAGGGGGAGGAGGAGCAGGACATGGGTAGCAGCGTTCATGATTTTGAAGCATCACTGTCTCCCGTCCCCTCCTCCGTTAATATACCCCTCTCTCCCTCGCCGCTGCCCTTACGCCATGACCTCTACCCCAATGACATCTACCCTCACCCCGAGCCTGACAGGTTTGGCTCTCTGCACCTAGCCAAAGAGGAGCACGAGTTGGTGTTGGCTAATCACAGGAAGGTTGCCATGTATCTGGAGGAGAAGAGGGAGGGACTGAAGAGGAAACAGGACCTGGAGGAGGAACTTCTGAGAGCCAAGATTAAAGTAGAGCAAATAAAGGCTGCTCGGCTGAGAAACGGACTGCCAATTCCTCTATAAAGAGCATGAACGCGCACATCTGTGTCCAGCGTTAGAAAGGGAGAGGCTCTGAGGAGATTAAAGTGTGGAGAAGAGGCTGAGGAGCAATCACACATCAGTTTCATGTTTGAGAACTTTACTTTCTTTTGGAAACATAGTGCCTCATACAGACACTGAAAGCCTATTATGCATATTGCAGAATGAGGCTCGCTTGTGTTGCCTTCAGTCTGTGTTTATAACTGTTGGTGTTGAAAATGTATCCTCATCTCTCTTATTGACAGAAACAGCAACAGACCTTGTAAATGCTCAATTTACAAACACTGTGACTGGCCAAAATAGATTAAATATATATGAACGTCCAGCTATTTGGAAGGGAAAATTAATAGTAATGATTGGCTTGTACCATGATGGTGCTTCTCCTGCTTAGATCTGCCACCACTTTAAATGTACTGCCAGCATTTACTGTAATGATTCACTGGAGTCTGAGAGTCTCCCCAGATCATATCAGGGGGATTATTAGCACCTTTTAAATTCTTAATGAAAATCTTCACGTGATCTGGCATCAGTAAAAATATAATGTGAGAAACTAAAAAAGCATTTCCTTTTTGCATATGTAGGGAAATAAACTAGGGCGCTTTATCCAAGTTCTGTCGGTAAGAAATTTAGAAGAAGCGCTCTAATCAAACGGTTACAATTTAACTTTTTAGAACTCAGAAATATTCTGATACCCAGTATTGAAGTCAAAATGTCGAAGGCCTTAATCACAAGATGCTAATGATTACAAATCCTACTATCCTATGACTGAATTCACATGGAAGTGAGAGAAATCTGTTAAAGTCTGATATCCTCTCCGGTTGCTGAATCGATCAAAAGAAGGGAGATGTGGACTTGGTTTTGTGATGTTATTGTTATTTAATGTGTGTGACTACAGCATTGATTGTAGTTCAACGTTTGTATACTGTGATGTAAGTTTATTTTACACTTTGTCCACTTTTTCTATTAAAAAAAAGTAAGTTTAATTAGCTGTTTTTTGTGCATTACATGTCAAACAGGCATCCACTCATCAATGTTATTTTTCTTAGTTGGGTTCTTCTACATATTATATATGTATTTGTGGTAGACTTGGTGCAGCAGGGACCTCTGCTGGTGAGGTATGTATTGGATGTTTGTGGGTTTTTCACTATGTTGTATGCCTTTTGTGTTACAGGAGTGGATGGATACCCTCAGTGGACCTCCGGGACTTCTCAAACCGCTCAGCCTCCAGGGAGTTTAGTCTGTGTCACTGGAGCTGCAGGCTCAGAGTCGGGCTGCAGTCAGGACGGAGTGCGTTACTTCAGTGTGATGTGGTGTAAAGCCAGTAAGAAGAAACACAAACGCTGGGAGGGCGATGCGGTCATGGTTACAAGAGGACGCTCAACCACACTGAAAGATATGGAGGGCAAGGACATTGGAAAGGGTGAGAACGGGACACCAGAATTTAATTAACGTTTTTATTTTGTCGTATTTTAGTCTGGGAGGAAGGAGCAGTGTGACTGCAGCCCATGTGGCCTGCGACAGTTAAGCACATCATAAACATAAGTCCCTCTAAATTATAATACCATATTTAATACCAAGTCTTCTGGTAGATAAGAAGTATGAAAGTATTGGGAGCAAAAAAGGTTATGTTATTCAAACTGATATTTCAAGGTTTTTCTTAAACCTGCAACCTTTTGTTTTTGAACCAGTTGGAGCAACAAACAAGCGGTGAACATTGACACATTGTGACCTTTAAGTAGATATAGCAAACATTTAAAACTCATTTAGATAATTTCTCCCAATACACACAATCATTGTAAGTCAAGTGGTTCTGGTTGTGCATGTTTGTTTAGGAAGTGGCTACAAGGTGTCAGTGCTGGCCTCCCTGTCCGAGGGAGAGACCTTGATGATCGGAGGGAAGGAGGTGGAGGTGATGGGGGTCATATCTGCTGAGGACTTCGCCAGGGGCCGTTGCTTCCAAGAGGTCCAGGTACAGAACGAGGGGCTGCACACTGAGTCAGCTCCACCTCCCTCTCGTTGCTTGGTGTCCAAACGTTTCTGCTCCCCAACAATGTTGGGGAGAGCAGATCCTCCTGGATCCAAACTGGAGGAGGAACAGGTCTACAGACCTCGCCATGACCCACTGGCTCCAGGTATATTGTTGACCCTTCTGGAATCTTCTGGTTTGTTAGAAGATTTGACTTCTCCCATCTTGTTATATACAAACATTTTGTATATACACACTCTGTGGATCTTTTCCAGGTGCACTGGTGATGCCTCGTCCTTCTGCCAATCACCAGTGGCTTAACAACAAGTCTGGGCTTCCTGTGGTTGATGTTGTTGTTGACCCGTTCTTGACTAATCAGCTGCGACCTCACCAGCGAGACGGCCTTCTCTTTCTCTACGAGTGTGTCATGGGCTTGAGGTAATGGCGCTTGTTCCCGTAACATCTTGCCACATGCTGTTTAAAGACATGAATCTGTGTGCAGAAAAGGCATTACATCCATTGTTAGGACTCCTAATAAATCCTATTTTTTACTGTGTGTGTGCTTCAGAGCTGTGGGTCACTATGGGGCTATCCTGGCTGACGAGATGGGTCTGGGGAAGACCCTCCAGAGCGTGGCACTGTCCTGGACATTGCTTAAACAAGGACCTTACGGTGGGAAACCAGTCACTAAGCGTGTACTTGTGGTTACTCCTGGCAGCCTCGTGCACAACTGGGCTGCAGAGTTTAACAAGTGGCTGGGCCGTGAGAGGATCAGCGTCTTCAGTGTGGATCAGGTGTGCAGAGAGAAGGATATTCTTTTCTTTTTGATTTACTAGGAGTTTAAGCAGCATAAGTAGAAAGATTTGTATTAAATCAGAAGTTTTAGGTTCAAATTTTCATCCAGCAAAGCAATTTTATTCATAAAGTACAATACTCGTAAGCTCATTGTTTAAGAGAATTCAGCCCATTAACAAAGAGCACAATGAGTAATAATGATACTTATAAATGCATGATGATATATAAATATAAAATGTATTTAACTTTTCCTTTTTTTGTAAAGAACTTTGAAGTATCCGGTTCACTGACTTACCTTAATGTTATGTAATGCATGAAGTCATTAATAGACATTCTTTGTTGACATGTATAGGACCATAGGATAGAGCAGTTTGTGCTCTCCCCTCTGCACAGCGTTCTTGTGATCAGCTATGAAATGCTGCTGCGCTGCCTGGAGCAGGTATTCTCACCTTCTGTCTCCCTGTCAAGTGGGCATGGTACAAAAATAATCCCCATACATAATCTTTTGTTTTGTTAAAGTATTTTCTCATGCTTTCAGGTTCAGAAAGTGGAGTTTGGCCTTGTGATTTGTGATGAGGGCCACAGATTAAAGAACAGCAGCATCAAAACGTCCTCTGCCCTCAGCAGCCTGCACTGCGCTCGCAGAATCATACTAACAGGTGCACACTCCTTCTGAGATAGAGATGCAAGATGGGAAATCTTTACGGACTCTCTGATTAACCAAATTGTCTTTGTTTTGAAGGCACCCCAGTCCAGAATGACCTGCAGGAGTTCTATGCTATTATAGAGTTTGTTAACCCAGGGATTCTCGGGTCGTCCACTGCATACAGAAAAGTATATGAAGAGCCAATTCTACGCTCCAGACAGCCCTCCTGCTCAGAGGTAATGCTAATGCTCGCTTCTTTTCCATGGAGTAATTTGTATATTGCCGATATTATCGGGCATTAAACCTGATTTTGAATCTGCCAACAGGAGGAGAGCGTTTTGGGAGAAGAGCGAGCAACAGAGCTCTCTCGCCTGACTGGCATGTTCATCCTGAGACGAACACAGGAGATCATCAACCGCTACCTGCCTCCTCGTCTCGATTGGACGTTGTTCTGCGAACCGTCCCCTCTGCAGCGAGAGCTGTACACGCATCTTCTCTGCCACAGAGTCTTCAGAGGCTGCCTTCAGGGCTCCACGCAAACTCACACACACCTGGCCTGCATCACTGCACTGAAGAAGCTCTGTAACCACCCTGGTCTGCTCTACAGCTCTGCCAAGGTTAAGATCTTTGTGAGGTGTGCGGGAAGTGAAACCTGCATCTAGCGTTCAGATATTGATTTTATTTGACTGCCTCGTGTAATAATAATATGTATTGAACTATGACTGAGCATTCGTGCTGTGATAAAAGTAGTCTGTATTTTTGTTGGTGTTTAGAGATTTACTACCAGTCCTAACTGAGAACTGGTTTATGTTTTGTAGGAAAGAACAGACAGTGGTTCAGTGGAGAACACTTTATACGAGGGCTTGGTTGAGTTCTTCCCAGAATCCTACTCTTCAAGTGGATGTAACACGGCTGACTCTGGAAAACTTCTGGTTCTGTCGAACCTTCTGGCTTCAATCAGACAACTCAGCCCTTCAGACAGGTGTGGTTGTGTGCATTTGTGTATTGTTGTGCATTTCTGTGCATATATAGACTGACAAAGTATGTGTTGCCCATGCAGGGTGGTCGTAGTGTCCAACTATACACAGACGCTTGACCTGCTCCAGGACTTGTGTGTAAATGTGGGCTACACCTTCTGCCGACTTGATGGACACACCCCCACCAACCAGAGACAACGGCTGGTTGATGGTTTTAACAGTCCCTACTCTCAGAACTTCCTGTTTCTGCTGAGCTCCAAAGCAGGTGGCGTGGGGCTTAATCTGGTGGGTGCTTCCCACCTGGTGCTGTATGATATTGACTGGAACCCTGCTAATGACATTCAGGTAAGACTTATGAACCATTCTCTGCTTGTCTGTGAGTGTATGTCTGTAACAGTGGTTTCTTTGCTCTCACATCTGTCAAACGAACTCCGGTGATCTGTATATAAAATGTATATATGTATAGTAAATAGTCATTTAGTAACCGTAGTAACACTTATAGATCAAATGTAAGTGGGGGGGATTTTCAATCCCAAAGTGAAAAGGACTTATACCAAGGTTGTGTCCTAACTGGTTTCTTTTTTATTTTACCTTAAGTAACCAGATTTAGTTTAAGTCAATTGAGAACCAATTCAATACAAGGACGACCTGGCCAAGCTGCGGAAACGAGTCAATAAAAGACAAAATAAATCGAAGTTTGAGTTGTAGTCTTGACAAATAATTCAAATCAATTCTTTTTTGGCGGACTTTTAACTATAACACATAAATGTACACCTAAAGAGCTCCATAACTTACTGTCTGTCACCAACATGTTATTTTACCACATGTTATTTAACCGCTGATGACACAGGATGACCAAAACTGTCAGTATACGTGACTTCATGCTTACAGCTCTGGGTTGTAAGCAAACTATTAAGTCAATGTGAAGATAGACTGTGGATCTTCTTCTTTTGTTCTTAATGTTGACCAAATGAACTAAACTGCAGATGTGAATTCACATTGTGATTTCATCACGTAACCGCCAGATGGTGCTGTGCACATTTGTGTAATTCTCTCCCGCAATGTTTCCCAATGCTCTGTCCAGGCCATGGCTCGAGTGTGGAGAGATGGACAGAAGAAGACTGTGCACATCTATCGTCTCCTCACTGCAGGTCTGAAAGCACACAATGAGCAAGAATATGGAGCAAGCCATGAACCAGTCTGGTGTGAATCTTTACTTCTGGGTGTGTTCCTTCCTCGCAGGCACTATTGAGGAGCGAATGTTCCAGAGACAGGTGTCCAAACAGGGGCTCTCTGGGACGGTGGTCGACCTGGGCAAAAGGGCGGAGCACACCAGCTTCTCCACCAGTGAACTGCGAGATCTTTTTAGCCTGACTGACACGCTCTCTCTAACACACGACCTGCTGAACTGCAGCTGTACCATGGACGGCTCAGTCCAGCGTAAGCAGATGGGCGAAGCGCTTCACACACCGACCCCACTATTTGAGTTAGCTGAGACTCAACTTGCTTTTTTTCCTTCAGCCTCAGCTGCCTTGGAGGACGAGGAGCAGGTTTCTGATCGGCCGTGCCAGCTCGGACGTCAAGGTGACCGCGGAGGGACGCAGCAGAAACATCTCAGCATGTCCGAGCTGATGCAATGGAGACATTTCTCTGGTGACACACACACCTTCTCAGACCCTTACCTTGATCACGCACGAAACCACATCACCTTCGCCTTCCAGACCACCATCTCTCACACAGCGGTGTAAACCAACACAATCTAGATTACACTCTCGATGTAGATGAATCACACACACATGCTAATATATGTGTCTTCAGGCTCGCTGGGCTTTGTTAGCAGCCTGGCTCCAACATAAGAATAAACAGTGCTGCCAACAGCAATCCGTGACATTTGTGAGATCCTGCGTTTTCTTTATTTATTCAGACATTTACTATAAAAATGTATTAAATTAATGGTATTCAGAAGGAATATGTGTAATAAACTGGCTTTTAATGTGTTAAAAAACATTTTTAATGACTGAAGAATTCTTCCTTTGGAAAACAGTGCATTTTAGATGGCGTGAATTAGAGGATTTATATTGTTATGAGACCAGTTTAGGTGCCAAAGACCCTGGGTGGTATGCAGGGTTTGTGTAAGCAACCATCCTTAGAAAGCCATCTAGTTTGTGGCCGTCTGCAGTGAGTGTGTCCTCTGGAGCTGAATCTTCTGATAGAATGAAGGCTAACCAGTTTAAGCCTTTATGTTGGGCTATAATGTCATTTTATCGGACATAGTGACCATAGTCTGATCTGTTTTGGATAACACTAGTCTGCTCATGCTCTTCAGCACAAATCTAACCACTGCGTGATTGTTAAGCAACTTAGTTGTGCTACAAATGGGTCTCTGGGATGTTCAGCTTTCCCTTTTATGCACATGGCAGTTGTAGCTTTGTGGCCTGTGGACGTGTATGTGGCGTCCTGAGGACAGCGTGGTGCTTATGCAGACGCCTGCTGTTTCTCTGTGGACACACTGTGACTTTAAACTGTTAGAGCCCGTCCAATGCCAGAATGCAAAGTTTACAAATTGCATATATTTATTAAATATATTTATCAGTAAGCTTGTGGAGTCTCGTGCAGGCCTCTTGAAGCCCATTAGTTTGGGATAATAAACTGACACTAAGAATCAAGTCAACTGTTACCCAAGCAACTGGCCCGGCTTTGGCCATGTTGTGTTGCAGCCCTTTGGTATCGGACACGTGTTCGGCAGACGAGTGCCACTCGTCCAATCGGGATATTGATCCAAATCACTCCTCCAATAGTCTCAGAGGTCATGTGCTGGTGTGTCCATGAGTCAGACTGGTTCTGTCGCTCTCTGTAAAGCTCTTACTAGCCACTGCTGGCCGCATTGCCAATCCCTCTTTAAAGCCATGCGTCCCAGCCAGCCAACTCGAGGACCGTGCGTTTGGATTGAATGAATGACTTTCCTCTGCTGGAAGGGGAGAAAGAGATGCAGTTGTTGGGACGGAGAGACTGAATCCAAGATTTTAAGTTTATTCCCTGTGATCCCAGAACCTCTGTGGAAGATATGAACGTACCGTAGATGGCCAAGCCTCTCATATTGACCCACATCGAGTTCACAACTCTCATATTTCTTTGGTTATTGGTCCTAGAATCATTGACGTTCAAGCTGCACATGTTCTTATAGGAGATATTAAGATACTGGTGCATCAGGATTTGTTTGTATTTTAGTTTAGTTGTATTCTCCGAGGTTGGTGGAAACAGACTGGATACATCTGAGTTCCAAGACACTAGTCAAGACATTTATTATTGAAAGAGTTCAGATATCCTCAGCAGCTCACTGTCCTTTTAAAATACAAGTTCAGGCTCAGTTGGCTGGACTGTTCTCCCTTCAGATGAGATGAGTGATATTGATTACCCTACTTATGATATTCTGCACTCTTTGTTATTGTCTCTTCTGTACTGCTCTCTTTATAGAGGTTTAGAGAGCGAGAAGCCAGAACATGTTGACCAAATTTACTTTGCCTCCATTTTTATTTTAAAATAAAAAAAGAAGAGCTTATCCATACCGAGAAATTTCAAATTGGATTGAAATATATAATTGAGGTTTGAGGTACACATGACACCTTGTGTGTACAAATGCCACGCACCATTAGGATTGTTAGTTTCTCTACTGCTCACTGCAACATATTTGAGGGTTACAGCTTATCAAATGTGAGGATTTATTGTTTGTTCTTGTTGTAAATCCATAAACTGAATTGCTTTGAGTTTTGTTCTGTTGGTTGGACACAATAAACTATTTTGAGATGTTACCACGGCCTCTTTCTTTCATCATGTTTTATAGACAAATAATACATTATTTTAATTGCAATCACAATATAATACATTATCAATAACTTTAATAAATATTTGCAGACCTATTTGCATAGACAGTGTGTTTTTTAGCTTTCAATTCAGTTTATTTTGTATAGCCCAATATCACAAATTATGAATTTGCCTCAGGAGGCTTTACAATCTGTACACATAGGACATCCTTGAAGACTCTAGGAACCACAAGTAGCCCCACATTTAGTGAGCGCAGCTCTCTAGTGGGGCAATATGGTACTACAAGCTCCTTAAGATATGATGGTGCATCACCAATTGAGGCTTTGTAGGCTTTCCTTTGGCCTTCCGATGCAGATGAGGCACTTTAAGGCTTGGTGTTAGGATTTAGGTGTTTTCAGTACATAATCACCAGTTGATAAATGTTTCATCAATAAGTGCAATATATTTCCTGAAATGTGGGGCAACTTGTAGACTAATGCTGAATAATGTAAAACAAAACAAAAGAGAAGGATTTTATGCATTTAGATGAATAATGCAAGCTTTACACCAGAAGTGGTGTAGGTTGTAGTACATCTATGGGTTCATTGGGTTCCTCCACCTTGACCTTGTTTACAGCACAATTGTCCTATGAAAATGGCTTCTCAAGGCTTTGATTGTGTAATTTCCTCCTTGGCCCACATCTGAACCAAAGGAGGTGAAAGAAGTCTGAAACCAGGTCACTGCAGCTCAAACCTCAAACATCAAACGTAATTTACTTCTGCGTCTTCTCGACCTTCAACAGCTTTCACGTCTTCAGTCAAAAACAGTCCCTTGAACTAAAACGTCTCCGCTATAATGACTACAGGATTATGAATTCAAAACATAACTGAGTAATGATGTTCACTTTTAACTTCCACCTGACTAAGTACCGATGCGATCAAATCCATTCATTTAAATGTATTAAGTTCTGAACTCTTGCTTGTTAGAGACTGCCAAGTCAAAAAGGAGCGTCTTGCCCTCTAATGACATTTGAACCTTTGGACTGTTTCCTGTAGCTGCATTTTTAGTTCAGTTTATTGACTAATTTATTGTCCCTGCCTCAATATCAAATATTTGTCCTGACTGACCTGAACATTGTTTCAGAGCTATAGCTACTAGTTACTTAGCAGATTCAGAATTTATAGAAACAAAATAGTTATTAGTTATAATGGCTTAAATGCCTCTTCCCTCTGAATTAAACATAAGCTATGGCCTTGGATCATTTTACAATTAGTTACACAAGAACTAGGATCTTTTAAAATTGTCAGATTCAAATATATTTAGAAGGAACGGACACTGAATAGATTTAAATGTTTATTTTCATATAACACTTCTGATGTACAGATTTAATGTTTGATCAACTTTGTGTTTAAATTAGCTTTGTTGCAAAAGTTTGGAAAAGGAGAAATGGACTCTTTCATGTAGATTTTGTATTTGACTGATAAATAAATACAGAATGTTTTACAAGTCATTTCAGATTTGAGTGGCTTTCAAAGACTCCATTCTTATGTTTTCCATTCACTGCATTCTGGATGTGGTCTTTATCCACTTGCGGTGTCTTCTACGCCGATTGCAGTTCATAAAGACTCAAAGAACATGATCAATATAGTATTAAAACTGAATTGGTCAATGTTAGAAAGAACGAGAAAAAAGTAGAGAGGGAGCGAGAGTCCTCATCAGCGATTCTCTGGACTGAAAGCCAGCCTGAACTTTGGGGAGAACATCTAGTCTGCACAAGCCGTCTTATTATTTACTTCAGACATATGGCTTTTTTTTTTAAAGAGGCTCCGTTAATGCAGACAAAATAAACTCAGGACTCAACTTTTGTGCTGCAATGTTCAGCAACAAGTGGAAAAAGATTTGGTTTTGACGCCAGCATTGATCTTTCCAACAGTCAGCTGATTGCGACATGAGGCTGTCAAGAGGAATTATGATAGTGAGGAACCACTGAACTAGAAAAAGACAACAGTTTGAGATAATAAAATGCATCACAGGCTGTAGAGATGGTGTCAAGGCGCTATATACAAGATCTGGGAGCATCTGTCGCCTCTGAACTTGGCGACATCGCTCCACTCTGGCTTATAGTTGTTTGCTGCTATATTAATGCTATGAATAATGCTTACAGTGCACCATTAAAAAGTTTTTGGAGGTGGGTTTTTTATTTCAACCTAGAGCTGCGAAACATTAGTCTATTAATGGATAAGTCACAAAATAAAATGATTTTGATGATCAATCTTTCAAGTATTTTATCAAAGTAAAACTGCCACATTTTCCCAACGTAGAGCTTCCAATTTTAGGAATCTGCTGCATTTATTCATCCTAAGACAGGAAATAGAATATCTTTAGGTGTGGTCAAATAAGAAAATAATGTGATGCAATCACCTTCGGCTTTGAAAATAGTAAATATCAGAAAATAGTAAAAATGCACAAACAATTAATTGATAAACAATACTCATAATAGTCTTTAGTTCCAGCCTATTTCTAATGTCAACACAAGCTGAGGGGAACCTGCATCTACTTTCCATCCGCTCAAATTAGAGGCTGATTGGATGCTGATTGAGTTTGTATATGAATTATTCTGTCATTTATATCTCTTAATTCAATTTATTTAAAAATGAGTTCTGTGCAGGTGCCAATGTGGAAAACCGATCCAAATCCCTGCTGCTGCCTGTCCAACCTGACGGATGATTAACACACATGCTACATTACATCTTGGGCCAATAAAGAAAGTATCAATTATTTTAAGATACTATTTTGAACTCTCCATCTTTCCATCTTGAACTCTACTTTGACGTAAAAATGGCAAATACCATGAAATGGTACTTTTTTCCGTATGGCTATTTTAATTCACAAAACTATCTCTTGCTCAAAGTGAAGAAAGCAGTGGCAAACTAAATGTAAAGTGAAAGATAAAAGATGCAACCTCAACACTGATAAGTGAGTTTTACATTAAACAACAAAACACAAGTATGGATGATTTCTTACGTGTAATTCTGTGAATGTTGGGAGTGAAAACAATGTCTTCTGTGGTGTGTTTTCAGTGTCACAGAGTATCTAAACATAGCTTTCCATCAAGCGTGACAGAATAAAAGCTTTGAGAAGAGGCTTAGCACATAAGCAGGAGATCTACTGCCAGCAGCACCAGCATTTTGTTAATGGTTGGAAACCACCAGTTGGTATTTTGTTAATGATCCATCTCGCAACATACACAACTGTCCGGAGACATCCTGCATCACATAACATCACTCTCAACACACGATCATCAGACTTTCATTTGCCAAAGCCCTCCATGTGAGAGCACGAGAGTTATTACAGTAATTGTGGGATTATATGCTGCTTTTTTTCGGCTGTTGTTTTTCAGGACTTCTGGATCCGGTTGTGGCTTCATCCGCGAGACCTGCAGCTGTGTATTACAGCCCTGATCTCGTCTGCCTGACAGATGATTGGGCAACATTAAATCCTTGTTAAGTGCTGGAGCACAACCAGGATGGGGGGGGGGGGGGGGGGGCTAAGAGTTGGCTGCAGACTGGCAGAGTCATGGTGATGGCTATTGATGGGAGCTGAGCGTGAAGTGACCTCTTTCTTTCCAGCTTTCACTTGATGTAAAACAAACCCTGATAAGTCTAATAAGGTCAGACAGGCAGTTGGGATGTGGGCAGAACAGTCTGCATGAAGGGGAAAACAAACACGTGCGCCCTTTATCAAAGACCAAACAACAGACAAAGTTCACTTGTTTTACTCAACACATGTTCAACTTTAAAAAGATGAACACGACTACAACAGCTTTTTATAGGCTGCAAAACACTGTTGGTCAAATGTTCATATCTAAGAGGAAACGGGTGTTATTTTCTTCTCTCAAAAGTTCCATAATTCCACTTTAAGTGCGTCGCACAGCAGCGTCATCCCTCAGAAACCTCATCCAGATATCGTCAGTGTGTTTGTTCAAATTGATTTTGTATGTTCCTGTTGCACAAGAACCCCATTGTGTAAATACAAGCCAAACAGAAGCCCATGAACAATAACATGCCACATCACAGTCAACACTGGTGCTCCACTTGTGCCACAACACCCGCCCCTCTCCTCCTCCTCCTCCTCCTCCTCCTCCTCCTCCTCCTCCTATATACAGGAGGGAAACTCCATCTGAGCGTTACAGATGGAGATGACTGATCAGACTGCAGCAGACACAGGGAGAAGACACCAGCTGTAAATGTCGCTCTCCCTTTTACCAGCCAAATGTTTTTTGTATTTCTCGGACTTCTCGACTATCATTCATTTCGGGTTTCACGTCTGATCTGAACTCGGGTCAATATTTGAAAGAGTTTAGTCAATTATTTGCAATCATTTACTGTATTGCACAGCTGTATTCTGACGTGAATCTAAAGGATGTTTATGATCTGAAGCGGATAAGAAGCTGCAAAAGCGACTTTTAAGGAAGAAATCGACTCGTTTTTTGTTGTTTTTACCAAAAAGAGCATCGCTTCGCGAATAATCCCGTTTCCATCCGTTAATCCAGTTCCTCCTAATTGTGTCACCGGCATCATGATGTCCAGCGTGCGCCGGCACAGCCTCCGCCTGCAGACGGAGCTCCACCGGTGGAGCATCTGCGACCCGGGCAGCCACCTGCTCCAGGCCCGGGTCCACGCTTGCATCTCCCGCTCCAAGTCCCTGCACCAGCTACGCCGGGGAAGTCGGACGGGAGCCGCGGGAGCTGGTCGTCCTCAGACTCGGTCATCTCCACCGACTCTGCCGGGGAGCCCTCGGAAACCCGGGAGACCGTACCGGGTGCTGCTGTTAGGGGCCAGCGGGGTCGGCAAAACAGCCTTCGCCAGCATCTTCGCCGGGGCAGCGGACAGCATGGACAGCGACGACTGCGAGCTGCGTGGAGGTCAGAAAAAAGGGAAACTTCAACTGATATTTGTATTATTCATTTTTAGATGAATACAAACCAACTAAATCCCTATAAAACAAATGACAACACTTGCATATTATCATAAATTCATAAAATCTCGAAAGGTCACTATACTCTCTGTTTTAGCACTTGTTTGTCCTCTAATGTTATAGCCATTTTGGTGGAAAGCAGTGTTCATACTATCCATATCATTATAAGTCTATACTTTTACAATTGTAAACGTGTTATTGTTATGTCTATAATTGCAGATGACGTGTGTGAAAAGGAAATTGAAGTGGATGGAGAGCCTGCAACTATAACTCTGCTTGACACATGGGATGCAGAGGTGAGATGAAACGCAGCTGCGTTGACGTGTGTAAATGACAGCAGGGCCCACTGCACATGTTGTGCATGTAAATCCTTCATTGAACTGTTTTGTGTTTGCAGACTGGCCACGAGTGTGCTCAGGAGCACTACATGCAGGGACCGGCGATGCCTACCTGTTGCTGTACTCTGTAACTGACCGGGCCTCATTCCTGCGAGCCTCCCAGCTCCGGATTACCCTGCGGCGTTTCCGCCCCGCGCAGCACACACCGATCATCCTGGTGGGGAACAAGTGTGACCTGGTGCGACGCAGAGAGGTGTCAGTCAGCGGTGAGGACACACGACTCCTGTGTGTCATGAGCACTGTTCACTGGTTTTACTCAGATAGAAGTACTGATCATTGCCTTTCTGTTTCAGAGGGTCGAGACTGTGCAGCTGTGTTCGACTGCAAGTTTATCGAAACCTCAGCCGCCATGCAGCACAACGTTTGGGAAGCTTTTCACGGCATGGTGCGACAGCTGCGTCTACGCCGAGACTCCAAGGCAGCCAACAGGCGTCGCCGGCACCCACACTGTCACACACGCCGCCGAGAGCCTTCCTATGAAGGCCAAACGCTTCCTCGACAAGGTGATGGCCAAGAACAATCCAGTGTGGCATTCTGGCTGAAGTCTAAGTCCCTGTCATGATCTCTCTGTGTTGTAGAAAACATGACAAACACTTGTTTTTAACTGTACGCAAAAGCTTGGAGCAGCTGAACAAGTTACGGCCTGGAGATCAGAATTTGTGGACGCCTGCTTCTGAGGGTTGGATGTGTTCCCACTGAGGCAGCCTGGTGTACATGAGAGGTGTGTGCATCCTTCCTGCACTGCCATCCACATGTTGCAGTCTCAACCAGACTACGTGGACTGAGCTCAGCCCTCGGTAACTGACCGGACAATCAGCTGATGAAGTGATGTTTCCGGTTGCAAAGACTCGTTGTGTCTGTTGTGGCATAAACTTTGGAGGTTAGAAATCAACTGATGGAAACGGAGAGAAGGATGTTATGTTCTTGTGTTTTCAACAGACTACATTAATTTGAGTCTTTACTCTGCATGTTGCTCTCATTCCTCCCTAATTTGTCATCTGCAGATTCCCCAAGTGCTAAGGTTACTAGTTGTAAGCTATTGATGATCAAGTATGATGATAAACATTTTAGTTTGGACTCTCTCTACTTTTTATGTGTTGTATTTTGCACTGACTGTAAATAAATAAATGATTATGTGTTGTATGTTGCTACTTGTATGTTTCAATGTTGCTCTTTTAAAATGAAGTTACTTCATCCAATTTGAGGGGAAAAAAACATGTTGCCTTTTGTCTGTCAACTCAACCTGACTAATGAGATATGACCATGGATGACTCAGCTGTGACACAAAAGAGAAACACTTATGCAAACCAGAACACAATTGTGATGAGTCATTAAAGTTGAACTTTTAGAAACTCCTTTCGTCTCCTGCAGTGGAGGTGGATATCAGCGGATTGATCACAGTGTTCAGGGACCCGATCAGAGATCTGGGGTCGCAGTGTGACACCGAACATCATGCCCAGACACTGTCTGTCCTTATCCAAAACTCAGTTTTGTAATAACAGCGGTACAATATGTTGCCACGGTAACATTCAGAGGATCCTGGGAAGTGTGTTTTGTGTGTTCAGTGTCAAGATGGTGTTGATTCACGTCGGCTAGAATATCTCACAAGGGAGCAGAACTGACCCATGCTTTACACAACAGAGACCCCTCCATCTGAATTAATGGCTTCATCCGCTGAACAGTCAACAGTGCAGTCACAGGTTCTGGCTAAATAACGCTGCTGTGAAATGGTGACTCACTCACAGGCCTTTTCTTTCTTTTTTTCTACTGTTGCAGATTGACACAAATCTCTGCTTTGTTTCCCGAGCAGCTTTTAAAGCTCACTGCTCTCAGCCGAGGGTGATGGGGTGGTGTGCATCAGGTTGTTCAGAAGATAATCCCAGCCATATGTGATGTTGGGTCATAGTGAAGATAAAGGATAATACTCTATGAGAAAACATTTCTGTGGCATTCACTCGTACACTTTATAGTGATGGAACATTTTAGAGACACTTCTGGAATCACACCTGCAGGTTTTAGCGTGGGTGCCTTGACACACCACTTGACCCCCAAAGGTTTGCATTCTTATGATGCAATGGATTGTCAGTGTAATCTGTCAGTCCTATTGTCTACACACACAGCTCCTTATCAGGCACTGCTACTAATGGAAAATCTGACAGGAAACAGTGCAGAGGTGCATAGGTTAAAGTCTGAGGGGAAATTAGAAACTTACACGCCCGAACAGCAGATATCTAGATACATTTACCCCATTATTACCCTCCTTGTTCTCTTTTTTGTTCACAATTCACACACATGACAGTCTAAAGCACTTGACTAAAGGGAGATTCCTTCAACTGGTTTGTTTTTGCAACAATGACCCACCAACAGAACTCAATGTATAAGCATGAGGATTCATGTCAAATCAGCAGCTAATATTAAGTCTTAATGGATTTGTCTTTTACAGTACTGTACCACGGACTGCTCTGTTCTTCTTGTCTTCTTGTCTCGTCAGCTCCTCCCCATTGGCTAGCTCCAATGAGGGCCGGGTGATTAGACAATCATTAGATCCAATAAAACATTGCTGGTTAACACTTGGTTAACGTTTGACCAGAAAAGGATGGGCCTGCTCAGATCACTCTGGGGTCTGAGGAGTGACTCGCTCAATCTCTCCGGCAAGGTAAGTCTCCTCGCTTTTCTGTCTTCGAGCTCAGGAAATTTTGAGTCTTTGGAGTAGATTTTGCCGTGTGAATTAGGACATAAAATGGACGGCCTCCGTCGGTTTGAACAGGCTGCGTTTGATGTTTCGGGGGCTTTCAGTTTGTTGTAAAAGTGCTCTGATCTTACCTTGACTTTGGCAGGGGCCTTAGCGTCAGGTGTTGGCATACCTGACAACCAACTTGTCCTTCGTCGTGGCTTTCTGGATTGTTGCCAGTCCCTTGCTTCTGGGGGATATCACATGTATGGGAGATTATATTTGATGTCATAGCAGCTGACATGAAGACTGACAAAGGTCATTGAGTCATTGCGCTAAAAGGACAAAGAAAAGGCCTGCAAGTCATTGTGTCATACGGCTTTGTCACTTTGTCCATCAATCCTATGGATACAAATACAGTTAATAATTCAATTCACAGAATATTTTCCTTCTGGAAGTCAAGTTAAATCAAAGTGGATCTCTGTCAATTGGTTATGCTAACAATGGCTTGTTAGTTAAAATATGCCAGTCAGCAGAGATATTTGTCAGACATAAATACTAATTAAAGTAAAATATGTGTTCGTTAACAAGAAGTGTTCCAGGGCAGTGACATTAAAAGTGTGCTGCGCTACAAAAGGTCATTAGCCACGCCTCAATGTCACCCTTCACTCTCTGTGGCGGCTGACTTTACTCTTCTCTTTGCCTTCAACCTGTTAACTTATCAATACACTCCTGATATTTGTTTTTAAGTAGTCTTGTTTGACATAAAAGCATTTGATCCAAAGCAGTGTCACGGTAATGTCTGCACAGGACTGTCGAACAGTACATTCAGCTGTCATCCGAATACAAAACACGTTATAACATCTTCGAGACACAGTGAAGATTCAAAGTGTTTGACTCATGAAATTATCATTTCCTCTATTGTGTAACTTCTGGATGTCAGAGAGACAGTAAATATGTCTGTTATCATTCTTTTGCAATAACCACACCCACACATCCAAACACACAATGAAGGTGGTTCTGTTATTCTAAGCTCTGAGACTGCTCTAAAGTCTCTTATTGACCTTTGGGTACCGGCGTTATATGACACAAGTCCGGCATTGCATGTCAGCTCTGACTTTCAGTTTCTTCTGTGTGCTGGGGGGAGGGGGTCACCTGGCTGTGTGGGTGGAGCCACACATAGAGCATTGTACATGTGTGGATACCCAGAGACAGAGGACATGCTTTTCTTTGTCTTCATGAATCAATAACTCATTGTGCTGAGAAAGTAATGTACTGAGGCACAGTCGGGTAACTGTTTCCAGAGGACGACGTAACAATAATCCACATCAGTTTTCATTATTCCTACAAGCATGAGATGTGAATGTGAAGATGTGAATTTGCCTTGTAAAATTTAAATGTGTAATTTAAATCCTCCTCCTATGTCACCTCTCTGCATCCCCAACCTCCTTTCTTCACCATTATTTCATATCCCCCCTCCTCCTCCTCTTACTCTTCCTTCCAGACTGTGATCATGACACCCATGATGAATCTGTTGTTGCTCCCACTCCGTGTTGAGCAGTGTGAGTACATAACTGCCAAATGTTGCCCCTGTCCTTCAATACATATTCAGTAAATGCGCAAAATACACCAACCTGTAAAAGGATGCTTGTGTTTATTATTACAATTTATGGGACACTTTTGTTGCATATGCAGTGCATGCATGCAGACCTTTGTAATGGTATTTAAAGCATCCTGCACAAGGAAAATATCAAAGATACAGCATAGGAAGGTGTGCAAGAAACCTTAGGTAACTTATTTAAAACACTAACGTATAATGCAAATTGTCACCACACTAAGTGTTTTTATCCTTTGTCTGTGGACTTTGCTCCCCTGTCTTGCAGTGAGATGTAATATTTCGCCCACTTGTCATGTCATTTTGGTTAAATAAATAACTGGGCAGTAAAAACCTGCCCTCAACGCCCATTCAGCTACAGTACAGAGCCAATGTGGAAAGAGCACATGTGGGCGTGAGTGTGAGAGGGTCAATTCCACCTCAGCCTGACCTCTGTTTCTCTGCCTCCGATAGGCTGGAGGGAAGGATCTAGAGGAGAAGAAGGGCCCCTTTGAGAACACAGAGCTGGATGTGCCAGAGGGGACACCAGTGCCATATGCCATCTATCAGGTATTATAGGCATGCCAGTGGTGGTGGAAACTCCATGTATTGTATTTAAATACAATTTGGAGGTACTTGTACTGTACTTATTTCCATTTTGGTTTTGCTCTTTTACATGTAATAGAGAAATATTGTAGCTTTTACTCCACTACATTAGTCTGACAGAAATGCATAACTATAGCTGTTATGCCATTTCTTTTCAAATTAAGGTTTACATTAAAACACACAATAGGCTTTAAAATGCACGATAACAAATTGTCTATGAGTTGTTTGCAATTTCACCAGAGTCATTTCTCCGGTAAACTGGTCACATGGTTTCATTTTTGATTATTGTTTGAATCGCAGAACAAACATTCTTCAATATTTAACAAAAAGCAAAAATATTAGCGAAAAGTCCAAAAATAAAAATAAATGTGTGGAGCACAGCTTTCAAGACCCCTTAGATATATTTTGTGACTCTTTTGGAGGGCACCGACCCTAAAATTGAAAACTACTGAACTATTTTCTTTTGTTTCCCTTTGTCTGTGGTGAGTGTGGTGTTAAAAGGCTTTAAATTCATCTGTAATTGTCTAATATCATAATTCTGCCCTCCTCCCAATCTTTCACTCTATAGTTTCAGGTGACCCATCCGGGAGTTAATAATTTCAGGTTGAGTGGAGAAGGTCAGGATGGCATTATGATTACAAAGGACGGGTGGCTCTACCTGGAGATGCCTCTGGACTGGTCTCGAAATGACCATTACATAATCATGGTAAGGTTGTCCTCTCTCTTCTCATACACACACAGAAAAGCTGACTTTAGCAATATAGCAGCAATAACACATGTATTTATACATACTTGTGTTTCTGTGTGCGGCAGGTTGAGGCACTGGCAGAGGATGAAGTTGTGGATGACCCAGTTTATGTGACCATACATGTGTTGGACGTCAACAACAACGCTCCGTTCTTCAACCAGAGCATCTACACCGCTGTTGTCAGAGAAAACAATCCAGAGGGTTTGTATTATGCATACATAAAAAGACAGGAAACACCTCTAATGCAAAAATAAAAAACTCACAGTGATAAAAATGTCGACACTGGCCTAAGAAGTATTATTATTGAGAGTATACAATCCATCACAAGCAACAATAATGTAACCTCTTTTGCTTTAAAGTAAATGTGGCTAAGGACCACGGTTCTTCTACCCCACCCCATGGCTGCATTTCTGGTGCGTTAGTGCCACCTCAGTGTAATTGTGTGAAATCCCTAAGGACTGTGTATTGTGTCACTCCATGCATCTGCATCCAGGGGCTTTCTTGGATGCATCAATCAGAAACAAATTCCCTTTTTTAAAGCTGCATTACGATGCAGTAATGAGCTAACTTTAAAAAAGAGATCACACGGTGACTTAATGGTCAATGTGATAGCTCAAGAAAGAGCCTGAGATTGAGAAAGAGTGACAATGTACTAACATGAAGGGGAAACAATTAGGCTGCCCTGTAAATGATTCCCACCATGCATATGGGTTAAGCAGTATATTCTATGTAGTTCACTGACAGCCAGTCATTATACTTATCTGTTTAATCATACTCAGGCTGTCTTCTCACTGTGGTGAGACTTTAACATCGGTTTTCTTTTTTATTCAAGGTATCCCATTTACTCGCGTCTTTGCGTCGGATGAGGACGACCCAGAGACTCCCAACGCTCATCTGACCTACAGCCTGGTCAGCCAGATCCCCAACAAACAGCACATCCCCCTGTTCCAGATCGACCCCAACACTGGAGAGATCTCCACCACAGAAGCAGGTGATAGGAGTCAGAACTAGGTGCACCGTCTGCGGGAATGTGTATAATCTGTCCATCTCTGCCTTTAATGTGTCCGTATAGTGCCACTGTAAATCCAGATTACACGGATCATCTCGTGTGCTCAAGATTAATGCTGGTTGGAGGCGGATTGCCTAAATGTGTCGCGTGATGCTGATCACTGATTACTTTGAGTGTGTGTGAGCACAAACTGTGTTTGAAGATGCCTGTTTACATCTGTGAGCTGTTTGACAGCCTCCTGAACAATATTCGACGTATTGTGTTCTTTGACAGGGACACAGATGCTTAAAGCCAGAGAAGGCATCCAGTACGGCAGAGGAGAAGATCAGAGCATTGATGCTCTGAGGACAAAGTTCAACGATTACTGTCCAGTGCAGAACATCCCCTTTGAAGAAAACCCCTTCTTCACCTGCGTGGAGCGAGCAGGTTTGTATCCAGCAGAACGGGATCAAATATCATCATATAAATTGAGAGCCTCTAATCTGCAGTGTGAACTGTGGCACACACAACTGCACACACACATACTTTTGTTTATTTTGACACGTATGTTTCTAAAATCTTTAAAAAGTAGTGACCTTAAGAGAGGGGATGTGTGGTGTGTAAAAGCCAGAGTGTGTAAGAGTGACGGATGGTGTCAATGTAGATAAACACAGATTGTAACCCAGAAACAACTGACCAGTGATTAGTGACTCGTGTAACGTTTTGGGTGTTGAGTCGATGAGTTCAGCCGGAGAGAGTGGCTAAGCCGCCACGACTCAGCTTTCCAAAATTAGAGATCTACTGATAGCTTTGTTAATGTTCCACTCTCCAACCTTTTTCTTTTTCTTGCCTGCACAACGGCTCAAATTGCAACTTTCATTTGTTTCTCTGTGCTGTCAGAAACGAGGAGGAGGAATGTGGAACCCCTGGATGACCCAGACTACACCCTCACTGTGCGCGTGCAGGACCTGGGAGGAGCTTCGCAGACCGCGCTGAGTGGAAACACCAGAGTGCACATTGTCGTGCAGCAAAACCTGTGGGTCAATCCCGGACCTGTAACTGTTAGAGAGAACTTAAAGGAAACGTACCCTCTGGTCATCGCAAAGGTGTGATGGGATGTCAATACACACACTCACTTTACCTCCTTTATATTCAGTAAATAACCTTCCTACTCTGGCCTCTTTACTCACTTTTTGGATCCAGGTCCAGTCTAATGAGCCCAACGCCGTGTACTCGTTAGTGCAGAAAGAACGAGAGCTCAAATTCCCCTTCCAGATCACAGAAGATGGAGAAATACATCTGACAGAGGAGCTGGACAGAGAAGATAAAGCAATGGTACACAATACCTGCTTGGTTTGCTAAATATATCTCTTGTATCCCATATAAAAACAACAACTTACTTCTCAGGATTGCTCTTGAACTTGCGTCGGTTGTGTTTCAGTACATCCTGGTGGTGTTTGCAGTAGATAACGATGACAAACAGGTGGATCCACCCATGGAGATCCAAGTCTTGGTGGAGGATGTGAATGACAACGCCCCAGTGTGTGGGGATGAGGAGATTGTTTTTGAGGTGCAGGAAGACGAGCCTGTAGGTAAGATGTGTGTGTGATTGTTACACGTTCATGGCGTAGAGCTTGTGACATGCGTTCGAAGGTTAGACAACATTTTTCTTAAAGCTCTATTCTTTCTGCTTTGAATTTGATCCCTCCAAATCTTGCATTAAAAGTGCAAAGGTATTAGCATTACAATGTACTTAAAGTACCAAAAGTAAAAAATGATTATTATGCATATTGGCACGTTATATTATTGTTTTATTACCACAGTGCAGATGGTGAGCGATGCATGGAAAGTGGTTGCAAAATCTAAGTCCTGCTTTATTTGAGTTATTTGCCTATCAGATGTAGGCTAAAACATCTTACTCTGAAGTATACATATTGCTCTCATAAAAATGTTGCACAATCCCTGTGGAGGTGTCTCAATAGTGTGTACTCACCTCTGATTCAGCACCGCCAGTCATCTACAGTAGGATTTTTACTCTCCCTGTAAAGAGCCTCAGAGACCTCTGGAGATCCCTTAAATTCAACAACTGTTTTTGTTCTTCCTCTTATAATACTCGTGGTTCCAGGCAGCCTAATTGGACAACTGTTGGCCCATGATGACGATCAAGTCGGGACACTGAACGCTCAGCTGACTTACACAATCTTGTCCCAAAATCCACCGACCTCACCCAACGCCTTCTCCATCGACGCTGCTTCTGGAACAATCCAGGCATTACGCATGCTGCAGCGAAGAGACCAGCAGATGTACAACCTCAACGTCAGAGTCCACCGATCTAGGTAGCACGCAAACTGTATGATGCAACACACCTGTAAATAGAGGCGAGTCCGTTTTAACTCTGAGTACTTTTTTGTATAAAAGTTTTCAGCACAGAATGTAAGGTCGTCGTCAAGGTCATCGACGTCAACAACGAGATGCCTCTGTTCGAGAAGAAGGATGTGAGTGTGGGAAACCACTTCCTGCCTCTGATTTCCTCGTGCTTGTCGGCTGGTGTTCTTCATGTTTCTGTGTCTGTGTGCAGTATGGCAGTCACTCTCTGGCAGAGGACACTCCCGTGGGACACACGGTGCTGAGCATCAGAGCCACAGACGCTGATGATCCAGACAGCGGCAGCTCCCTTATCGACTTCCAAATCTCTGCTGGCGACAACGATGGACTTTTTGCTGTGGAAAGCGACGGCAAAGGCGTCGGCCATCTGGTCATAGTTAAGGTGCCTTATCTCCATTCCACATACACAGATTATGTCATATATACATATATACTCAACATTCAAGGTCCCTCTTTACCGTACAAAGTGTATTTTTATTTATTTATGTGATATACTCTTATATGGGGTTGCAACTAATGATTATTTACATTGTTTATTGATTTATTTGTATTAATACATTTAAGGTGTCTAAAAAATTTCAGTTGTTGTGTCTGAGCAACAATCCAAAACAAAAAGTTGTCAAATACATAATGATATGAAATGAAAAAGCTGCAAATCCTCCAATTAATCTAATATCAAAATAGTTTTGCAATATCACAAAAACATTAGAAATAAAAAATAAGCAGAGAGTATACTACAGCGCAAACATATGTGACAGTCACATTTTCAACCAGCCTGCTTGTCTCCTCACAGCCTCTAGACTTCGAGTCCTCTGCAACCTACAAGCTCCAGATTGATGCTCGTAACCCAGAGCCGCTGATGGAGGGTCTGGGGTACAGCAGCGAATCCACGGCCTTCGTCTCTGTGTCTCTCACGGACGTAGACGAGGCTCCAGAGTTCAGTCTGGACATCCTGGATGTGACTGTGCCTGAAAACACCACCAAGGGCTCAGTGCTGCTCACTGTGGAGGCGAAGGATCCAGAGGGCAAAGAGATAAGGTAGCCTACGCACAGAGAAATAAGAGAACACATGCAAAAGTAAGCAAATAAAACACAAATACCAAAACCAAAAATGAATTGATCCTTCAAACGTGTATTGGCTGCATACCCAAAGCCGGATATCTCTTCCTTTACCTTTTGAATCAAACACATTGGTATTCCGCTGTTAACGATGTAGGTCTTCAGCTGAGAGCCACACACAGGATGAGAGAAGATGGACTAATGCAATGTTGGTTTTGGTCTTTTCATGGGATTTATTGACAGCAGTAGAAATATAGAATAACTCCAGCCTTATACTTTAAGGTGCAGTTCATCCAAGGCCACTTTAGACATTAGAACACTTTATTGCAATTTGTGGTATTGCACAGTAAACAATAAACATAATGTAGACACAATTAAAGTAACATGATTGATTGGCAGAAATCACAAATATGATATTCATAACTATGTTTTCAGTGTACAATCACATGAAACTAAGTGTTTTCGTTAGCTTAGAATGAGGCGTTTATATTTACAAAGACAGCGGGTCCTCTTCCCGGTGTCAGCCATGTTGCACCGCCATGTTCCCCACGCAGCACTTTGCCTACCGCAGCTCGTCATTTGGATTATTACCACTAACTAAGGATCTTAAACAGAATTGAGGGAACGTCACTCTCACAGAGCTATTAATGCCATTATTTTGTAATATGTAATTTTTAGTTTTTTGGTGTAGTAACTACCAAAGCAGCGCCGAGGTGTGTACTCAAATACAAACTTCACCCACTAAGTATCCTATGTCCATGTTCATCTTCAGTTTCCAAGCTTTAACAAGATGTACTGTACGATAGAAGACTCAAACACACACACAGCTGAGGAGGAATTGTTCCGCTAGATCAGCTCTGGCTTTGTTTTCAACGTTACTGCTGCTGTTCGGACTATCACATGAACCCGAAACAGACTATTGATTTGTTTTGACTACCGTTATTCCCCCAGGCCTCAGTCCAGAGCCCAATGTGTCATGATGAGTTCTAATATCTGCTCTGCGTGCGTGTGCGTGCGCGTGTGTGTCTTTGTGTGTGATTGCTGGTGTGTGGTGCAGTTTTAAGATGAACGGTGACACTCGCGGCTGGCTGGAGATCGATGCTGCCACAGGAGAGATCAAGACCAGAGACAAGTTGGACCGAGAAACCCTAGAGACTTTTGATGTCACCGTCACTGCGTTTGAGAAGGGTGAGATACGAGACTCTCGTAGCTTATTAGAGGTTTTTTTGTGTGTTGTTGATCAGTAGATTTAACCACTTTTAAACTAAACACATTAAAGGGTTTAGTTTATATTTGTTTATGTACATGACATTTAAAATCTGACCATTGTTTATCGTTATTCAACAAACTGTTGAATCAGCGAGGCCTTTTTCATTTTTCATTTCTCTCTGAAGAAAATCCATCAAAGCTGTCTGAGCGCATCGTTTCTGTGAGGCTGCTGGATGTGAACGACAACGTTCCCAAACTGATGGAGACCCAGGCCTTCATCTGTGTGAAGAAACCTGAACCTATCATCATCAAGTCCCAGGACATGGACAGCGCACCCTTCTCCGAGCCCTTCACCTTCGCTTTCGCTCATGTCAAGCAATCTCCCAATTGGAAACTAGAAAGAATTGACGGTACGCTAACAAACTGAAGTGATTATCCAACGATGGTGTGAGACTGAGCTGTATATTTAGATCATCACATTGTTCTTGTTTCCTTGTGTATGTCATGCAGGTACAACAGCTAGACTGACCCTGAAGAAAAACCCAACAGAAGATAAAACCTTTACACTCCCCATTAATATTAAAGACAATGCAGGCATGGGAGTCACACACAAGTTTGAGGGTGAGTTCATTCTCCAAAGACAACAATTAATTTACCCTTAAGGTTAAATTAATTGTTGTCTTTGTAGCCAAATCCTGATATAGTGTATGCCTCTGTGCCATAGAACAAACTGTATATGTGTGACATATACCCCTTACCATGAACCGGCACTGCCATTTAATTTGAGTCAATGCCATTTATCACCTTGTTGCTGTAAATAATTACTAGGGCACAAAATGTGTATTGATCCGCCGCTGAAAATAGTCCCCTACAAATGTACTATTTTTTGACCAGCTGTTTATTTTTTAAGATCATTTTTAAATTGTATGTCTTCAGGAAGATCGATTGTGCTTGTTTTTTAGAGCCTGCATTTTATTTCTTTTAGCAGGAAAAGACACAGATATTTAAGGGTTGTGATAAGTGATTAGTTGTTGATAGTGGTTAACTAACTAATACAAGTCTAACAACACATGTGTGTGTTGCTCTCTCCTCTCTGTCACAGTGAGAGTCTGTAACTGCACAGAGCTCGGCTACTGCTACATCGCACCAATTGAGCGTAGCCTCGGTTATGGGATCGGACCCACCCTCGGTATCCTGGGTGGCACTCTGGGATTCTGCTGTAAGTCTGACAAATAATGAAAAACAAACTCACACATGAACCGGCCGGCATCCATCATACTGTACATTCTGATGTCATCATTGCGTTTTGTTGGTGCTGACTTTGTTTTTGTCTCGTTGCAGTAATTATGTTCATCATAGTGATCAAACAAAAAAAAGGGAAGAAGAAGACAACAAAGACTGAAGAAGAAGAGAGGAACGCAATTATGTAGACACACACACACACACACACACACACACACACACACACACACATTTGTACTTTTATATTTGTGAGGACATCTGTCACGCAATGTCATGCCTAACCGGAATTATTGTGTTTTTGAAACTTAACGAAACAATCCAAGGCTAGGTCTAGCTCATTTACAGTCTTTTGTCTTTGCCTTGCCAAATAAACAATAAAAATAAGTTCATTCATAAATAAATCTTTACCGGCACAAGTGATTACTGGATTTTCCAAGTATCCCCTACTTAGGACCTAAAAATTAGATCTCACATAGATAGATGTGCACACACACGTTTTTATAACATTATTTTATGTACAAGAGAGAGTTACTTAATCAGTGGTGTGCATACGTAATTATTGCCCCCATGCTAATCATGCATATATAAAAGCTTGTTAACGTATTTTATTTGAAGTTCTCTCCCAGACTCAAGCTGTTTCATTAGCAGTTTAATCATCTCACATAGTTCAATTAGTTTTTGGCCCAGAGCTTTTGTGTTGTAATTCTCTTCTGCGTGAATGTTGTGGTAGAGCTGAACATATCTTTAACTTTAAGAAACATCTTAAACCCAGAACATCACTGTATGTAATTAACAATAACTACTGTAAGGAACACGCACTGCTGTTTTACAATAAACAAAGAAACTGGGAACCGTGTGTGTAAAGTGCATGCTTCTACAGTGCATGTGTCTACAGTACATGTGTATAAAGTGCATGCGTCTACATTGCATGTGTGTACAGTACATGTGTGTACAGTACATGCATGTAGAGTGCATGCGTCTACAGTGCATGTGTGTACAGTACATGCATGTAGAGTGCATGTGTCTACAGTGCATGTGTGTACAGTACATGTGTGTACAGTACATGTGTGTAAAGTGCATGCTTCTACAGTGCATTTGTGTACAGTACATGCATGTAGAGTGCATGTGTCTACAGTGCATGTGTGTACAGTACATGTGTGTACAGTACATGTGTGTAAAGTGCATGCTTCTACAGTGCATGTGTGTACAGTACATGTGTGTGGAGTACATGTGTGTAAAGTACATGTCAGAGCAGACTTGTGGTGTAGCAAGTGATTAAAGACATGCATTCACACCTCACCTTGTAACAAATAACTTTCTCTCTGCTCATATTTCTCACAAACATTTACTCTGTGCTTATACTCAGTACTGGGGCTGCACGGTGGTGTAGTGGCTAGCACTGTCGCCTCACAGCAAGAGGGCCGCGGGTTCAATTCCCGGTCGGAGCGGTCCTTCTGTGTGGAGTTTGCATGTTCTCCCCGTGGCAGCGTGGGTTCTCTCCGGGCTCTCTGGCTTCCTCCCACAGTCCAAAGACATGCTGCAGGTTAATTGATCTCTAAATTGCCCATAGGTGTGAATGTGAGAGTGAATGGTTGTATGTCCCTACATGTGCCCTCGATGGACTGGCGGCCTGTCCAGGGTGTCCCCTGCCTTCGCCCTATGTCAGCTGGGATAGGCTCCAGCGCCCCCGCGACCCTAATGAGGATAAGCGGTATTGAAAATGGATGGATGGATGGATATACTCAGTACTGTTGAATTAGTCTTTTCCTTCCTCCCGACCTCCCAGTCTGTCGCTGAGCACTCAAGGTACTGCAGAGAGTGATGCTCTGAGTCATCTCTTCGACAGTGGGAGTCAGGCCGCAGATTATTAGCAGCGCTGAAAGGATGAATTGCATGATTGTGGCCTTTTATGAAGCACAAAGACGCCGCAACACACACAGAAAACTGACGCATGCATGTGAGAGTTGAATGTGGCTGTCACATGGGCTGCCATGACCGTGCATCAATGCGCCACGTTTGTGAGTGACTGTGTGCGTGTTTAAGATGAGTCATCGAACGGCCTGCTGCAGCTTCCAAAAGCCAAACGGAGAAGAGTGTCAGAGGAGTGGACTGAGCTACAGCCTCATAACGACAAACTCAACATGGAGCCTCTCCGGTGTTTATATCTGCACTCGCTCTTAGCCTGTATCCCGGCAACACTTTCCACAACACACACACACAAATATATATATATATATATATATATATATATATATATAAATATATATATATATGAAAATGTCTAAAGAAAAAAGATATAACATTAATATCCTAATTTATAATACAACATGTAATTATTCCCAATGTTCAATATTGCCTTATGTTAATATTATTTTATTATAACATATGAAAGACTTTCATTACTTTATCTTATATAGATATTCCTGCCTATTACCTCAACCGCCCTTTTCATTCATACACAACTAGAGTTCAGTGCACGAGAGGGAACCTTCCTCTTATTTATGTCTGACATTTTGTAGATCTATATAAACAACTAGACAGCTTCTGTAATCTGTAAATGCAAAATACCATTAGGCATTGAGCCCTCTTCTGTTGCAATATTGTATATCAGTGACAGACGGTTAACGTGGGCTGATTTTTATTACACATCCTTCGTCTTTAACCCACGGAAAAGTTGAAGCATGTAAACAAATTCTGTTAACAAAGTCACGCTTTCATGAACTGGTCCTGGAAAAAAACATCACTGCTGCAGCGGAAACAAGGCGCTGACCAACATGTTATGCTTATTTCCAGTAAACTGACTGGATGTCACCAATAAACCAGATACACCAGTTGTTCTGGACGCTTACATGTCAACATGACAATCAACAAGAGCTGCTGGCTGAAAGTAACGTTTCTTATTTGTGACAGATATGGAAATGTGATGAATAAACAAAAGTATTATTTGCAAATAAATATATTCTCAATCCTACATCAGGGTTTGATGTATTTTCCCAGATCTTGTGTGTGCCCTAGCTAAAACCTCCCCACACTGTGTGATACTGCAGCATCATCTAGTGGCAGTTAACTGGTCAGACAACTGTGTCAGTGTTGTTTGTATTGTTCGTGGTTAGTGGTGGAGGACATACTCAGATTTGTATTGCTTGTTTAATAAAGCAGGCAACCTCTGAAATGTAGTGTAATGGAAGTATAAAGTAGGAGAAAAATGGAAATACACAAGTGAAGTATCTCAAATGCGTGGCTACTGACTCACCAGCCGAGGTCACAGTAAAAGCCGTCACACCTGCAACCTGAGACCGGCTCACCTTCCAGCTGGTTGTGGGTTAGCTGGACGCTGGTGTGTCACCACCTGTCAGCCTGTCAATCAAAACACACAGCAAAGTAACAAGTGGTGTGTATTCAGTGTTTTATTAAACTGTTCCATATACAAAACGTAACCCACATAAGTTACAATTTATACATACAACTGTAGATAAGTTGTGTAACATACTGCAAGAACTGTATAAATAATCTTTAATAATCAAACTGCTTTTAAAAAATGTACATTCTGCTTATGTATTTGGGTTTTACACTTGACCACATCCATTAGTGTTCAACTGGAGAGTATCAGGAGAGGGTTTATGCATTTTCTTTTGCGGTCATGAGTAACATCAACCCAATCCAAACTGCAAATGACCTATCAGACAAAAACAATGCAAGATGAACTTCCCACAATGAAAAGAAACTACAAACTTCTTTGAGGTTCACTAACAGACATACTGACTTTACATCTTCCCCTGTCACTAACCAAAGTGGTGCTGTTTTCTGTAAGTGGAGAGTAATTAACTTAATTGTTACTTCTACTGTCTACCTGTAGTGGTGCACAGTGCATGACCTGTTAAACTCTGCAGTCTGTAAATATTGCTCCACCATATTAGATTAGAAATTAAAACAAATCACTAGCTCAGTGGTTGCCAGCCTTTTTAGGCTTGTGACATATTTAAAATGAAAAAAAGTTCATTTAATTATTAAAATAGTTTCAGGTTTTTAGAGGTATCCAGTTTGTATTTAAATAGATGCATTTTGTGTTACATTTTTCTCTCTTCCCTATCTTAATTTCGCAACTCCTGAAATGTATCTTGGGGCCACCATCAGTGTTATCTCTCAACTTTAATTTAGTTATTTAATTTAGTTTAGAGTCTGCAATTGTTAACTCAATATGGAGGGTAAACACATTTGAGCTCAAAGTCAGTACTTGGAGTACGCTGGAGTGAACATTATGATCTAAATACTCACAGACTGAAGTGTAAATGCAGTAAAGGTGTATGTTTGGATAGTACTAAGAATATATACCATACAATGACATAAACAAAGGAGTAAAAACATAGAGATGCAACAGTCCCCAGTCGTAACAGATGCCGCCTAGAAAGGAAGATTGATTGTGCCTGGGAAGAGCAGAGAAACAGTGTATAACAGCACAGTTAGAGTCCATGGAAGAGAAGCAAGTCAGTGCCAACCACGACCTGCTGACCCAACCTTCACCCTCTTTGGATCATTTCAACACTGCGCCGTCTTTTCAGCAAACTTTCAGGAAAGTTTACTTTTTTTGGCACATCTGTTTGTAACAGTGTCCTTTTAGCCATGCGGAGAATGGATATTGGCATCATATACAGCATGTTATAAATATGGCACTCCAATGAAGATCTTTTACCTTCATGGAGGAACCGGGTCTCCTCTTGCACTGCATACAAACGTACACATTCTTTATATAATTAAAGTAAAGTTAAAACAACTCTTCCGACTGCTGGACAGATATTTTCTTAGTATGGCCTGTTTGTCCTCAGAGTGTGCCTTTGTGTAGATATACACAATTATACAAGTGTGTATCCACAGTGAAGGGCTTTTGTAAAACTCAGGACTGCCCTTCTGGCCTCTGTGCTCCAATCACATGAGGGTTGAACTGAGAGATGATAATGGTGATGTCATCGCGATACATGCGAGCCAGCTCCTCAGGCAGCGACAGCATTTTCGACAACCTCTCGTGGTCAACCGTGCCAAATTCATTGTTTCCCACCGCGTGACGAATCAGGTGGGTCGCTGAGTTCTGATCCTCGAAAGCCGAAGACACGCGAGCCTTCCTCTCTTCGAGCAGCCCCTGCATCTGTCCCAGGGTGACCTTGTAGCCTCCGACTTTGAGGGGCTGACGCTGGTTCACCCCTGTTAAATACTCCCCGACAATACGAACCACTTCCTGTCTGTGGAGGGTCTCCCAGAGGCCATCAGAGGCAATCACCTGCAGGGAAAGCCGGAGGAGAGTTGGATTGAGAAAACACACAATTGCTCCATCCAATAAGTTAAGTTACTTGCATAAGTTGTCATGCCTGTCTGTCAAGCTTCATTGACTATTCAGATTTTTTTATTTTTCACAAACACAACCTTAGTCTGCAGAGGTCATAGAGTTTTCTTTTCAAAACAACCAGAGAAGTAAAATAGTCAGAGCTAAACAACATGCAATTATGAGCCTAAAAGCTGGATAATTCTTTTTTAGTAACAAAGAGTGCAAATCAGATGAGCATAACAGGTCAAACACCAGCATGAAGAGCGCATTAATCAGCTAAGAGCTCCATTTTGTAATACGAAGTGATCGGAATCAAGGTTTTCACAGGTTTTTAAAGTTGACTTTTTGCAATCTTGTTTTATGATTAAACTCTGAATAGGCACAATGGTTTAATAAGTGAAATGAGCATTGTTGAGAGAGTTGTATAAAAATAAATGGGATGTTGAGGAATAAAGTATTGTGTAATAAACTGAAAGGGTTATAAAGAGTCAGAGGCAGTTAATAGTCCAAGCAAACGGGACTCTAATTTTGAAAAACTAAAGCCAGTTATTGGTGTACAGGAAACAATGTTAAATATAATTCAAAAGAAAAAAGGAATTCATTAGGTGTATGGTACGATCCCCATCTGTCATACCAGCAAGATCATCACTGAAAATGTATTGAAAAATACATGGAAAATGATCTGAACCTGAGATTTAACTATGTGTGACTCATAAAAGTTGCAGGTTTATGGTCACCCAGTGCCCTTAATGTTTCCCATCTACGTGGGAAGGATGTTCATACCGATCAGCAACTCAAAAAAACCAAGAATGAGATCCACGCAGCTGTAAAGATTGATGAAAGTTGACGGTATGTACTTTTCAGATTTGTAAAAGAAATAAAATAAAAAAGGTTGATGCGGAAATGTAATTCAGTCTCATTATCAAAGTCTAAATGTCCTTTTGGAAATTGTGTCATGCTTCACTGTGTTTTGTAAACAAATACCATGAAGCGATCCTGTGGCCGCAGCTTGTGGTACGTGATCTCAGGCTCGGCGGTCAGGTAGGGGGGCGTGTGGTAGTTTGGAGGGATGAACTTGGTGTGCTCGTTTTCATGGAGCTGATCAGGTCCAGACTCTATCACACCCTTCTGCAGTTCAATACTCCACTTGAACTTCACATCCCCAAATGCACGTAACGGCATGAGGAGGCCGAGCAAACGGTCCTGATCAAGAAGAAGATGACGGAAAGCGGGTTTTAATAAATGCTGCAATAACAACCACATTGTGCAGATGAGTATGTGTATTACCTGTCGTATAACTGTCTTCCTCTCTGATGGAGGGTGTTCACCTCGTATCCGAGCCATCTCCTCCTCGTTCTGGGCGCTGTGGTCATTAGAGAGTGTGTGAGCGCTGAATGAACCATCCTCCTCCTGCACACCCAACACCGCCCGAGCGTCTCCTGAATTGGCGATAAACCTTCAGGAACAGAACGACAAAAAAACAAGTCTGAGACATTTCAGTTTAGTTCAAATGTGTGCATGTTTTTTTAATCCTCCTTACAGGTCCGATCCATCGACGTGAGCCACGCAGGCTGTAGCTCCAGAAAAGGCCACTCTCAGGACCCAGTAATGCAGGAAAGCATTCGGGTCTCCAACCTGCATGGCAGAATAACACCGTGAGTCTACAGACAGGATATGGTACGTGGGTTAAATTACATGGAGAGGGAAACCTGAGTTCTTTAATAAATGTTTAATCCAAGCATCCAAGTTTAAATGATGGATGCTCTCAGTTTGTCGCACTGCTGCCATGTTGCAACGTTGATATTGAATAAGTATCTTCAAGTCCTGCACTTGGAACTAATGTAATGACCTGAATATCGATGAGCGGGAGTCAGTAACAACATTGGCACCATCTGTTTAAAATGTTATCTTGAATTTGGGCTTGATCATCTAGTGGTTCAACTAGAGTATAGCACATGTAGATAACGGCATGCAAGGAAATTGTGTGCAACATGTGTGATGCTTAATGCCAATGCACTGCCTTTGAGAAAAAACACACTGTCATTCAAAGTTTTGATAAATTGAGTCAGACTTAGACTTTGGGGTTGAGTTTAATGGGGTGACTACTCATCCCCAGCAGTGCGGTCCAAGGGCATATTTCAATAAGTTAATTTGCTGAGTAAATCTGCAAAAGCCCTACATCTGCAAACATGTAGAAACATCTGCTTTGGGATTTTCTCATACAACATGCTTTTTCGAAGAACCAGCAGCCCTGTTTCATGTTGAGACAGCACACAGTTCTTACCTGAGCCTCCAGAGAAATGTCATTGTCCAGCCTCTTGAAGGCATTCAGCAACGCCTCGCGGGTGTCTGGAATTTCCCCCGGGCTGAAAACAGAGAAAAAGAGCAATATGTGTAAAACATAGAGAGGAAGCCAGAGTTCAAGAACAGATAAAGACAAAAGAACTATCGGCAAAACAACCGACGGGTTTGGTGTGGGCGCGTTGCTACGAGGTACAGATGAAGATGAAATAAGAAACCAGAAATTCAGTTTAAAATGTTCGGGAAAAGCCAAGAAACCTAATAGCAAAGAACACCCTTTTGAAACAGTGCTGCTGTCTTGGCTTTGTCGTGTATCCTCTTGTGTTCCCTGGTCCTCACCTGGTGAGATCTATCAGCTCCTGCCAGTAGGTCCTGAGGCTGTTGAAGTAGAGCGTCTGAGCCTCCCTGCTGAAGTAATCGTTGGGGTGTTTGTGCCACTGCAGGATGGGACTGAGGGCCCTGCCGTTCTCCACCGCTGCCTCCAGCTCACACAGTGTGTTGTGGGGCAGCAGAGACACTGCTATGTAGTAAAACAACCTCTCACTGAGCGCCTGGCAGGAAAAAAAAGACATCAATGCAACAGGGTATAGAGAAATGATTAGGGTAATATTAAACAAGTAAGTTATCTTGTAATGAAATGTGTGAGTTCCATCTCAATTTAGAAAGTATTAATTGGTGTGTTACTATTGCTGAATTTCTGCAAAAGCTTTCATAACCAAAAAATGTAAACTTGCGTGTAAAATATTTGAAGGAAAGAAAGATTAAGAAAATAATAAAAATATGTTTCTCAAACTTATATTTAACAACTTAATGTCTTGGTGCTTCGGGCTCTTCTAAGCATGCACCATGTTTGAAAATGTATTGATTGCAGACTAATTTAACATATAAAACCCAACAAAACAGTCACTTGACACTAAAAATAACATCCTTTTTCTATAAGAATGTGTCAATATGAAATAACTTTTCTGCACATTGCGAGTAGTGATAAGATATGAAGAAAGTGGCTGATCACTGATTTTATTGAACCGTATATTTAACACTAGATTATAAGTAGATGGCTTTACCTGTGCACAGGCACAGCCAGCATGGCCATCAAACACACCCAGCAGCATTCCTCGCGTCTGCAGGCACGTGGCCGCACTTCGGCGGTCTTCTATCGGAGCGTTGGCCGGCAGTTGATTACTCTCAAAACCCATCACCGATGACACATTCTTCCCATCAAACTCTGGCACCTGGAACGACCACATTAAAAAAGGGGTCAGAAGACAATATAAATGTAGAGATGGCCAGATGGGTTTTCTGTTTGCATGAATGTCCCCACGAACCTTGAAGCTGTACTCGTTGGCTTTCAGAATAGAGTTGACCTGTGGGGGTGAGAGGATGTAGCTGCGGAGCACTGTGGTTGTCTGGTAACTTCGTGATTGCTGGTGGCTCTGCCATATACGAGGGGGCCATCTTGAAGCAGGTCGGTGAGGTCCTAACTGGGCATGGTGTTGTTGGCATGGTAACAGACTGGAGGCTAAGACCTGAGCACGGGGCAAACCCCTGAGCAGCTGAGATGACACAGGCATGGCTGAAGGTGCACTGCAGGCACATACACACACCTATTGAAGAGGCATACATAGAGAGCTCATAAAGCAACAGCTGAAAGAGGCTTTCATCTACAGAGAACAGAGCACCATGAAGCATTGTTTAAAAGGGAAAGAGCATATGTGCTATGGTTTAGAAGTTCAGACAGGTAGTTAGTAGCAGGTACATACATTAGTATCTCCAAATCATAAAATACAGGTGAGGATTAGGTGTGTAAACAACCCAAAATAGATCCTACCTCCATGAAGGTTGTTACGGTCAGTTTTTGTTAATACAGTTTTAGAGAGGTTCAACATTATGGTCCTTTCGGCTTGTAGGCTTGCCTTATACTGACAGGTGTTTGCGTTATTATTATTCACCCCATTTATACCAATGAGGGTAGGCAAAATATAATCAAATATTTCTCCAACAAACACCACAAACATTATCCCCCAAAATGGCCACACAGCTGAATCAAAGAGTCTCGTGTACAGTTTCATTATTACCTTCATGAAGGTTGGATATGGACTGTCTTATTAGCTTCAGCTCGGTATAACTAAGACAACTGAGTCCACTTCTAAAAGGAAACCGAAATGCATCTTGCAAATTTCCTCGATAAATATTTTCTTTTTGCATGCTCACCCCAATGCAGTGGTCATATTATTGTAACTTTGTGAGGTGCCATAGCCTATTACATATATATATTATAGAGCATCGTGCAGAAGTACAGCAGCTGACTTTTGATTCCCAAGTTTCATCACAGTTCACTTTCCTGTGCTGAGCAGCAGCACCAGAGGACTGGCGTCTGACTTGAGCTGCGGCTCCGCTCTCTTCTCTCCAACTATAGATCTGCAGGGCTGCAAATAGCTTTGGCAACAACCTCAGCCCTGACATTTGGATCTTGAGAAATGTGCTCTCTGATCATCGTGACCTCGTGAACTGGTTCCAGGTTGCGACACGTCATCTCTAATAATCTGCTAATAACCTAAGTATGTCTGCAGCTAATGAGCGCTCATTTGAGTCGGTCCGGTTGGGGGGAGACTTCTTGTTTGGAGTTAGCAGCCACACATCCTCCCAAACGCAGACGGTGTATGCGTCAGAAGGACCTCAGAGGGCCCGTCCAGCTCGGAGCTCTGCAACACAGTTGACATAACTAGCCTCCCGTAGCTCGTAGCAGAGCAGGTCTATTAACCCGTAAGCTAACGCCAGTGACCGAACTTGCTCTTCAAAACACCAGAGCAGGAGCTCCCTGACTGTGCCCCGGTGAAGACATTACACTATGGCGTTAACGTCGGCTCTCGGATGGACACGAAGAGTGTCAGAGCAACATGCTAACGGGAGCTAGAGGCGTCTGAGTTACACACACGGGCTGTGGTCAAACTGGACAAAGTCGACTTCAACAAGACGTGAACGGCCAAGCCGGAAGCCCTCTGGAGGTTAACTGTCAAACTGCGAGCGGAGAGCAAAATCCAGACTCACCTTAACAGAAGTTGTTGAAGTTCATGACTTCAACACCGAGCGACCTCCGTCTGTATCGTCCTGCAGAGCGGCGCAGCGAGGTGGACGCTGATTGGCTTAGCGCTGACAGTCGCCGTGACGTCACGTCAAGCACACACAACATCCTTTTGAATGCTCTTCAAATGTATTTGTGTTAGATAAGCATCCGTTCTGTTTGTGCTGCTATTATTCACTTGCATTTGTTGTATTTCTCGATTGAAGAAAGGTGACCTGACGTAAATGTAATCTTCTGTTTCTTCTGCAGAACCTCAGAGAGCGGCTCAGCCTTTCTTCATGAACAATGCTCACGCTTCCATGGAGGGGATGTTTGTAAATACATTATGTATACAACTAAGTTGCAAATTGAACATACAATAAACCGAATTAAATACATCTGTATCAATAACCTAGATAAGTATCAAAGACAAAAGCTAATATAACTAAATCAATGGTTTAAATACTTATATACTGCCACCTCCTGGTATAAAGGGGAAACACTTTTACTCTGCGTCTCATACAGGCTCTGCGGTCCCTCAAGAAACAGCACAATAAGATGGAAAAATAAATATGAGTGCTAACAGCAACAACTCTGCACACAAAAATGACTGATTATTACGAACTGTGTTTCATTAAACAATACAACGATCAATAGAAACTTGATTATTGCTGTGCTCTGTACATGAATACCGCCTGTAGTTAAGTCTTGTTGCTCCCATCGGCTCAGGTTGGTTTTATTATTGATTAATTTATTTTCTTCTAATTGTTACCTTGTTATGTGTTTGCATCATAGACTGTAAATCAAAATGTCTTTCCTACGATGCTTCTATAGCCGTGGCTTTTATTTTTGACAGACTCTTATTTCCGGTTTCCTTCCCTGCTTTGAATCTTTCTTCCAAAGAAAATAACAAAAGAAGGATTTATAGGAAAAATACGAAGAACTGGTTGTGCTTTTCCGTTTAAATCAAAACATTTTAATCAATAAAAACATTGAAATCTTTACAAAAATTGTATTTACAGAACTATATAAACAGTAGCAAAAATACTGCATATGTAAAGAAAAGGACAACAAAGAGCTGCACAAGCTGTAAACATATTTGATAGGAATGCCACTAAACAACACTGACACCACCAATTACCTAGCAGGGAATTCTATATCAGAAATCTCTCATCCACCAGAGTCTTGCTGACAAGGTTCTTCCTTCCCAGAGTGTTACGGATCAAGCGAAATATCTGTAATTAATGAGATGGTGTTTAAAAGATCTTCTTTTTAGCACAGGGAAGGCAACGTAAGGTATATACATCAAGTACTTACCATTTGCTGTACGCACGTAAGCACAGCTGCAAGTACAAAGCTCTGAGATCCAAGGTCGACGACACAGAAGAACAAAGTGTCGAAGATCAGCAGCGTGGCTTCATTTCCATAAAACAGCACATCACTGAAGGAGTGGGACTCATCTGCAGTGGGAAAAGCAAACAAACATTATATACACGTCATATAAATACACTGTTTGTATATAAACAAACAGAAATGTACAGCCTGTCTGGGCCAAGACGTCATTACCATTGTAAAAGATGCTTTTTTCACTGGGTTCAAGGAACTCCATCCCTATGACCCTCTCAAACATCAACTTGTCCTTCACTATATAGTCCATGTCAGGATGCGCCTGAGGTAAATAGCACAACGTTAGAGACAGAACAAACTCAGCCTACAGAGATAGTCAATGGAAAGAACACATGTACTTTATAATCTAACAAATAAATGAGGATACAATCAAACTCGGCCGGGATCAATGTGCTTTTATGTGTCTATATATGTGTTTTTGTACAAACATGGTCTATAATGGATCCCAGGAAGTAGTTCATAGTCTGGTAGCCTCTGGCCCTCAGCTCAAACTGGTTAGCCGAGCATGCGTCTATCATCCGGGATGGTCCGTGACTCTGAAGCACAGGAGACAAGCAACCATTTAAATTGAAAATGCAGAGTCAATTTTCTTTTTGATTAATAGGTTATAGCTCAATCAATAATACAACAGAGAAAGCACAGACCCTATCGATCTGCTCCCGTATCCTGTCATAGTGCGACCGCAGGCGGTTGGTGAGAGACACCTGGAAGGTCTGGATCTCTGTGTTTGGAAGTAGACCTCTCTGACCACACAGGGACTCCTTTAAAAACACAACAAAATAATAGATACAACTTAAAATCAACAATGTGATGAATTTGCTACAATTGTTAACACAACATGTAGTCTGTTGGTGTACCTACCGATTCTCTGTTCAGGTTGTTATTCATTTCCTCCATGTTTGTATCTGCATGTCCGTGTACTGAACGTCCGTGAATGTAGTAGCCAAAGCAACGGTGAGATAACAGCAGCACAGACATCTTTATAGAAACATGGACAAAGGACACTTCTGTAAAATGACAGATAAATGTTTAAAATGTCGGCTAAAATGCACATTGATACTTACATTACTGATGGAGCAAAGATCTACAAACTGACGGATTTTGTCCTCCACAAAGTGCTCATGAAACACAGTGAAGAAAATCACCTGTAGAGACAAGTGATTATCTTTTGAAGGAGCTCTCCACATTCGTACAGTATGTATCTAATTTCTTAAGAACGACAGGAAGAGGGGAGACATCAAAAGGGAGGGGATCTAAGGAGGAGATAAGAATGACTGATAGCAGTTTACCTGTAAAAGTCCGATGCAGAGCCATAGCGTGGCTGCCAGACCGTAGCGCAGCATCAAGCTGTATGAGGGCGTGTATGCCTGCGAGGAGCGCTGTAAAGTTGACCAGGGGTCCCTCAGGGCCAGGTTAGAGAAACCCAGCACCTGAACAATACGGGCGACATGTCAGCGATGAGGAAAAGGGACATAGCAATAGCTGTAAACAAAAACAAAAAAAGGGCAGTGTGCATGTGTTGGTGTGAGATGTACTTCAAGAAAGAAGAGCACAGCCATGATCTGAAAAGTTGGGCTGATCTTGCGGATGGTCTGGATCTCGTTCCATTCATTGGCCACAAAGTAGGTTCTCCAGATGCTGACCGGAGAGGGGTCCCGTTTCGGTTCACCAGCAGCTGAAACTACAGGCAATATGGTGAATGGGATCAAAATAACCTGGATAATTTGTTCTTAGGAAGACTGCAAAATACAAGCTCCAGATAAATATATTTGTACCTTGCACAGTTCTGCTAGTTTTGCTTCGTGGCCTCTCCCAGTCTATGAAGAATACATCAATTGACACCTGAGTGATCAACTTGTGCAGAAACTGGACAGCCTGGATACAAATACACAAAACAATACCATTTCAATATTTCTAATAGAAGCACCCTATCTAGCTTTCAAAAACAATACCGCTCATATTTCTTATGGTAAGTGTCTAACCTTGAGAGCGAAGGCACAACCAATGTACGTCACAAATTGCTCCTCCTGAGCAGGTAGTGGTAACAGCACAGATACAAACTGTTGGGCCTAAACAGACGCAAACACCAATGAATCTAAGGAAGCAGCCAATAATAATCACAACAAAATCTGTGCATTGAAAACAAATTTCAGGCAAAGAAGGTAAAGGAGGAAAGCGACTTGCCTTTAATGTCTAAAGAGTGCAAAGAGGGAAGAAAAGAGTCAAGAGAAACACTATTTGTGTTTGAAAAAGAAATACAGTTAAAATAAAAAAGGGCTCAAAGGAAAAAAGGTACAGACATGAGATTCTGATGCAAACCTTCAAGTCCCAAAGGAATCAGACTAACCTTATAAAAGATGAGCCAGTACAGTCCAGTTCCCACAGTGACGGAAAAGAAAACATTGGCCAAATCTCCGGCATAAAACAACAAAAACGTCAGCATAGTCTGAGGCAGAAAAGGAGGGAGGGAGTCGCATTACTGCCAAGCTTTCCACCAACATAAGGCTTGAAGTTATGACATGCTAAAGATGCAATACCTTCACATCAATGAGGGGCGAGGCAATCCTCCTCTTCCAGCTGACTGTCTTCAGCAGAGAGTAGATGACGGCCACACCACCCATCACACCTAGAGCAGTCTGTGCACACACATATCAGAGCCACAGGGGGACACTGTATCACTGTGTGCCATAAACACACAGGAACTTAGCCCTTATCCGTCATATTACACCATTTAACAATAGGCTACATGTTTCATTAATACTTCTACTCACATCTGTTTTTATGCGAGCCTCATTCTGATCCATCTCATACTCCACAGCAAACGTTGTCTAGAAACAGATGAATGAATTCAACACAACAACAAACCAAAAGCTTGTTTGAGATAAACAAAGACAACTTATTAGCCATTTTTCTCTTAACCATTTTTCTTACTAACTAGCATACTAACAAAAACAGTCTGTTTTTGTTAGTATGCTAGTTAGTAAGAGAGTTTTTGAGATAGAAAATGTCAGCTGACTATGTGTGTGTGTGTGTGTGTGTGTGTGTGTGCCAACTCACAGTCACAGTTTGTGTATTGATATCTCTGATGGCAACGTCCGTGTAGACCACAGTCATTAGAGGAGGAAATATCTGTCCTTCTTGGGTTCGTGGAACTAGCTGGAACCTACCAAATGCATTCGTTTCAAAACGTCACCACGTCAGAAGCCAGTAACAACTTTCTTTCTTTCTTTTGATCACAGAGGTGTGCATATTGGAAACCCACCTTATTTTGATACTGCTAGCTACACGGATGACTTTGGGCAGGGAACTCAGGCTTTTCTCTCTTCCACTCAGCGTGTCAACAACAAACATACGTCGAGAAAGGTACCAGTTCTTCATGCTCTCTGTACAAAGTACAACATATATGTTAAAATAAAATGCACACACACGCACACATATTCACATGATCAAAATTTAAATTTCACCTTGGTTGATGAACCGCCCATTGTATTGCTGGTTATAGACCAGTGTAGGCAGGGGAAGAAGTTTTCTGTTTTCTGATCCACCAAGATCCATAAACACATCATAGAACAATGGCTCGGGATGAGTACCCAACAGTTCTGCAACTGAGAGATCACACTATCACACACACACACACACACACACACACACACACACACACACACACACACACACACACACACACACACACACACAGAGAGAGCTTATATTACAACTTGGCATTGGAAGAGAGTTTGTGCGCAATCTCTGAGCTAAATGAAAGAAGAAACACTCACACTTTCTTGGTAAGCGGTTCCAAATCTGAAGGCTGCAGCCTGTTTGGTGGAGGTTTCTGGACAAAGCTAATAGAGTGGAATAGAGGTGAAGTGGAGTATTAACCATCCGCCCATCGTTGGTATACTTGGTATGAACCATAAGAAATGATGTATGGTAAAAACTGATGACTTTGTGTTTGTGTGGCGGCATACTGGCCAACAATGACTTGGCCCTACCATATCTATCAGGGAAAATCAAGCCATTCTTCATGTTTTATCACAAAGGTACAATGCGTTTGTGTATTCAGACGCTTTATCCCATTTTCTCATCAGTCATCTGACAGCTTACCTGGAGATTTCCTCCTCCTACTTGTTCCCATCTGAGGAACCCTCCTCTGACATTATAGACAGCAGCAAGCAGCTTAATGTCAGTGTTCTGTCAGACAAACAGCATTTGTCAAATTACAATAATACAAATGTGTTGGTAACATTTTAGGTTTGCTGCATAATTTGTAGTGTCATAAAACAATGATTTTATTGTGATAACTGGAGGTTACCACTTACCTTGTTTCTTCCTCTAAAACTGAACCCGATGGGAACTGGATCGGTCTGAAGCACTCGACTGGCTAGTCCCGGTTCGTCCCCATAGTAAAGCCATGGCAGATTAACTCTCCTGGGGACAGAGAAAGCAAATTACAGTATAGGGGAATGAAACCTTGCTAGTTTCATTCATACTTTGCAAAGCTAAAACAAAATATATATGTATATGCCATGATAGCATTGATTACCAGTAGGAAATGTCTTGAGTTGAGCTCATAGCAGCTCTAGATCTGAAGATGTTGTTAAAGAGGCCGCAGGCATCGGTGGAGACGCCACTGAAGGAGTGCATGTTCATTGCACACATGTTCCCGAGAGCCTGACACGCCGTCAAGTTGGAGAAGACCTGTAACCACACAACTTGTTTATGCACAGGAGCTGAAACACACACAAAATGAAGTACATTTTCGGCATCAATTAGGGTCAATATTTTGATGGTTACGATTTGTCATAAACACAGCTATCACAATTAGAACTATGACAAATATAAGGACCACAACACAACATCATAAAAATAAAAAAAATCATCTTGTGTCACAATGAGCATAGAACTTGCTTATTATGATGTTAGATGAAGAAAAGGTTATTTTTTAAAATATGGAATAAGGCGTGAAATTACAAGGCAGGCTGCTGACGAGGAGTACAGGTTTTTGAAGAACCAGGCAGACTGGACACTGAACTTCTGCAAGGAGAACAGAGCAGAAAACACAAATGGGAATACGTTGAAATAAACAAAAAACAAGCGATAGAGGAAAAGCAGACTCACCAACTGAGCATAGTTGACAATGGGGTTCACATTAGTGGAGAGGCTGCCTGGAGGAAAACATAATCCTCCTGCCTGGAAAATTACATGCCAACCATCAATGATACATGTGTTGTATGAGTCTCTAACTGATTGGTGTGTATGGCGTGTATGGAGGAGGGTCAGCAGAACTCACCAGGACATTAGGAGGGTTACACACACAGGAGGTGTTCATGAAGAAAGCCTGACATCTCTCACACCTGAAACACAATTTTGGAGACTGTTCCAACACTTACATACTGTACACACTCTGACAGCACTTCACTAATGGCGTTAAGAGCGAGTAAGCAGACATAAGCCATGTGTCAGAAGAATCAAAATGGGAAAATATGTCATGGAAAGGAATAAAATATGTCATTGCAATGATGAGGGTCGTGGACTAGTGCTTACTAGTTATAGATGGATGAAGACAGGGAAGATACATTTTTTAATCTTCAAATCCATAACTAAGAGGATTCAAAACTGGTCATGATGATCAACTCCCTTCTGGTAACTACATGCTAGAATTCACTGTACCTGTAGCAATCCAAGGCCACTGAACATGTATTATTGAAAGCCGAGTGAACAGGAAATTCCTTTAAGTAAGTTGGTTTGAGTTGGTTATACAATATGTCTTACTCTCTCTAAATTGTTCCTTTTTAATGATTACACTGTACATGTTATTCTCTTTCTGATTTGTTGCTTGAGAAAGGATAACATGTCGCTAAGATTGTAAGTGTTTTATTTATAGTTATTGTGTATGCTATCCTGCAGATCAAATAACCCGTTGAAAGAGTACTCCAGCTATTTAGTATCGAGTTTCAAGGCTGAGATATCCTGTGTTCTACTGAGCTCTAAAGTTACTGGATTCAACAAGTTCTAGAATGCAACTTGATGATGAACTTGATGGTGTTGAACCCTTCCTGCTTGCTGAATACCTTTAAAATTCCACAGGCATGATTGTGCTGTGCTCTACTGAACTTACTATAATGTGTAAATATAATTTATTTTACAGGTACATTTTTTTATTAGCTTTATCCATTATATCCTGATGGCGAGAATATGACATATTGATATTGTTAGATAGTTGGAACATTGCAACCGTGTCTATGACCTCAGATGCCATTGTCAACCCATTGAGTGTGAATCTGGGAGGAAACAGTTGAATATATCTGTGTTTTTATAGTTTGGTAATGATACGTACCTGTCTCCACTGGGGTTTGGGACAGACAAACCAGGGGAGTTTCCATTACACATTTCACAACTGGCCTCATTCAAAAGGTTTCCATTGATATCTCTCTCCACTGAAAAAAAACAGTCAATATTCATCCATTTATACATAATAAACTATCCTAATGCCTCATGTTAAATTTTCAGTAAGCTTATCCAACATTAACTATTAGTCATCAGATACATTCTTGCAATACATAAACTAGTCCTGTAATTGGTGACTCACCCAGAATATTGCCTGGTGGGCACTGGCACTTCCCCTCATCATTGACAGTGCCTGGACAGCGAATACAACCAAACCCATCTTTAATTACTGCCTGTAATGAGAGACAACTTGTCAAAAGAAATCATGAATACAAATGGTATGAGAAGCTATGTAATGTCAGATGAACAGCAAATAAGGACATTAAAGGTGAATTGCACGTACAGGTCTGTCAGTGGGACATTGCTGACAAGTAATGGATGCCTTGTCAGTGGTAAGAGTTTGGTACCCCGTCTTGCAAATGCAGCTCAGTCCTGCAAAAAGCCAGTGAAAAGTTAAAAAGATGTTGTACAGCATGGAGATATTAGTTATGTCATAGTTTTACATTTTTGTGAAACTTTGTTTCCCGTTTTAGTTTGAAAGTTCTCTCCTCTTCTGTCATCTCATCTTGCTTTACTTCCTGCCTTTGCTTGTTTCCCGCTAGTGTGATTAAATGTGTTCTAAGAACAGAATATTAAATGTGTTCTAAGAACAGAATATTAAATGTGTTCTAAGAACAGAATAGCCAGAAAAGCATGCTGATTTTCATACTGCAAAATGCAACTGCATGTAGTTGAACATCCTGGCATTTTTTGCATACTGCATTTGATAGACTATGTATTGAGACATTGTTTGACATACTAAGTGGTATTGATAATAGGATTATTAGTTCCATCTGTTGCTCGTTAGCCCTATTGTCACATGTTCCTCGTTATCTCCCTCTTTTCCCTTTGTATTTAGTCTCTTTGCTCTTCTTGTAACATGGGAGTTTTGTTTACTTTAAATATGTTCCTGCCTGCTTTAAGCTTTGTCAATAAAAGTAGCTTGATTAATTCAGCCTGTCTTTCAGTCCTTCCTGCCTGTGCTGCTTCTTCTGCTAGGACAAGATGCACATTTCTTCTTAATGGTAATAATAATTGTAATAAAAACAGAGTATTTTACTGCCACAAGGCTATGAGGGCAAATTAAGTCACTGTCAACATCTAGCAATGTTGGTAATGATGATCATCAACATCTTTCTGATAACTAGCTGCTATAATTCGCTCCCAGAGTAAATGGCACACAGTAATCCAAGGTCATTTAACATGTATTATTAAAAACAGAGTGACATCCTCGGAAACTCCTGCCAACTAGTAGAAAACGTCCTTTTTTACTACAGCCCTTCTCTCTAGCCTAACCTATTTGCACTGAAGACATATTGTCAATAGAAATGTAGAAACAGTGATTTTGAGTAGGAGAAGTAAAAGTCACAGAACCTGGGCTGGCTGCAGCCTAATATAAAGATGTTCTGGAAGATACCTGAAGAGGAGGACTCTTTGTTCAAGACTTATTACATTTAAGAGCATTGTTAATGTTCTGATGGGAATTTGATTTAATTCCTGTTGGACCCTTCTTTGAGTAGGTCATACAATCTGTCTTGCTATCTCTAAATTGTTAAGGATGATACTGTATATTGTACTCTTTGATAAGTAATTAATCATTTGTTGCTTGAGAAAGGAAGGTCGCTACTATCACAAGTGTAGTGATCTTTTTAGAGATGTAAGATATAGACGGAGGTTAGCAAGATGCAGTTTCATTGACAAAATAAGCAATAATCATGATTTTAAAAATAAACTTGTACATGTACTTTTCATCTGTGATATTGGAAGGTAGTCGTCAATATACAATATGCGTCTGCTAGCAACGTTATATGATCTGATGAGTGAGTCTTAGCTTTTCCCTGCCCTTGAACTGATTTCGAACTTCACTCCTATTTGGCCTTTTAAGACAGCTGAGGGGAAGAATTTGTGGGAATAGGTTGTTTAAATTGTAGGTGGGATGGATGTTGCCATAGAAGACTAGCTTAGACATGTAAAGGCTAAACCGTTCGAGAGCCATGGAAGCATCATGTTTTCCATTGCTTTGTTGCTAAAGTTTTGGTAGATTGCCTAAGTAATATTTAAACACAATGTAAAATGTGAAAACCTCTGCAAAATACAATTCATAATAGTTTTTACTTAATGTATTTGTTGGTTATAATCAATGTATCAAGTAGGTATTTACCACACATCCTGGTTCCTATTTCTCAGTTATGGCTATGTTGCTGCTTACGTGATAGCTGAATATCTTTTGGTTTTGAAATGTTGGTCTGACTAAATAAGCAATTTAATGAAATCATTTTAGAAAATGTGATCGGAAAATTGTTTCAGTTTTCTGACATTTCACAGACCTCATTCAAATGAAATGAATCGATGAATATTTTTTAACATATGAAGAGTTTGGGTTGATTAATGCATAAAGGTGGAACCCAGTTTATTGCCTTGATTTTGCCTTAACGTAATAGATACACACACATTGATATAAAACAAGTATTATTATTGTAATATACTATTATTAATATTACAATGTTAATATGTATGTAGGAGCAGGTATTGACTTTACTGGTTATTAAATGTAAACAGAGCAGTCTGTTTTGATGAATGTTTCCTTTCACAGTTTTCTTAACAGTTTCAAGTTTAATATTTGAATATCTTGGCTAACCCTAACCTAGGGTCTACTCCTAGCTAACACTCACCCTGGGGTCTACTCATAGCTAACCCTAACCCTGGGGTCTACTCCTAGCTAACACTCACCCTGGGGTCTACTCATAGCTAACCCTAACCCTGGGGTCTACTCCTAGCTAACACTCACCCTGGGGTCTACTCATAGCTAACCCTAACCCTGGGGTCTACTCCTAGCTAACACTCACCCTGAGGTCTATTCATAGCTAACCCTAACCCTGGGGGTCTACTCATAGCTAACTCTAACCCTGGGGTCTACTCCTAGCTAACACTCACCCTGAGGTCTACTCATAGCTAACCCTAACCCTGGGGGTCTACTCATAGCTAACTCTAACCCTGGGGTCTACTCCTAGCTAACACTCACCCTGGGGTCTACTCATAGCTAACCCTAACCCTGGGGGTCTACTCATAGCTAACCCTAACCCTGAGGTCTACTCCTACCTAACACTCACCCTGGGGTCTACTCCTTGCTAACCCTAACCCTGGGGGTCTACTCATAGCTAACCCTAACCCTGGGATCTACTCCTTGCTAACCCTAACCCTGAGGTCTACTCCTTGCTAACCCTAACCCTGGGTTCTACTCATAGCTAACCCTTCCCTAGGGTCTACTCCTAGCTAACACTCTAGTCTACTCCTAGCTAACGGCTATCCGGCTCGTTGTGGAGGCTGACCACCTCACAGTTCAAGCAAATGTGTTTTCAAGTAAGACTGATCCCACTTCTGCTGTAATATCCTCATCGTTAAATCCGTTCCTTGTGATGTGGTGTGAAGATGGTAGCCGACCTGTTGAGCTCCGTCGTTGATTTAGCCGCACCTCACACACGAAAGACTCGAGATATCGAAAAATTCTTCCGCACTACAATCTGAAGGAGCCTTAAATGGAATGGCATACTGCTGGCAATTAAGTAGATCAACATATATTAACAGAAATACTATTGGAGGCACGTTGTGTCTGTTAACGACAGACCGGAGCGTCCCCGTCGCCATGGTAAACAATGATCTTCCGTTTTACCCACAATCCTATTCATCCAGCGTGATGACGTCACGACCAAATTAATACGTGCGTTGGTTCGTGTGAGCCATACCATATTCATTTTAACTGTAAGTGTGCAACATACTACAACTTCAAAGCAAGGAAAATATGAATTTAGAGATGTTTGTGAGTTTCTGTAAAATACAAAAATATCATATTTATTTAGAATAGCCCTTTACTGTAACTGGTAATCTGTAGCAGCGGCCTCATTAGTCATTTAAAAGTCTGGACACTATACGTTTTAAACTGGAAAGCATTGTCAAAGCAACACATGTTTGTGTTATGTTAGGAATAAAATATAATCACAGTAAATCAGCGTTATTAGACACACAGCCAAACTGTTTGTTCAATTCAACATTTATTATGAATTCATATTCATAATTATGAGCTTGACAAGGAGGAGGGGGAAGAGTGGCTGTTAAAATGCATAACTTTTTCATTAAAAGTTAGGGCAAAAGCAAAAGTATGCTCACATTTATATCCAAAACAATACAGATTGAGTTCAACAGGTCGTTGGCAAATAATTTCTTTGGGGTCTAATAAGTTAATATCTGGAACTGATTATTTTGTTCTGGGTTAGGTTACTTTTCCACAGGATGAGTGAGTCATAAGGGACTTTTGGCAGGAAACAAAAGCTTTGCAGCTGAGTCTTCTTCACTTCCTTTGGACGGATGCTGTATGTTTGCTTCATCCTTGAGGGTGAGAGAACCACGTAAGTAATGAGACCAATTCATTAATTACTATTTAAAAATGTAGATATTTGAGTTAAATTATCTAAAAAAGAATAGAGTATATGAGATTATGAGAAGCATAACCAAGCCGGTTGGACTTTGTGTGTGGAAGAAAAAGGCTGTACAGAGAATAGTAAGCAATGGGCTTGAGTGGTGCCAAATAAAATGTGCTCTCTGTTGATTCCTAAGTGCCAAGTGTTGGCTGAAGAATATTTACTCTTGATAGTGAAATATTTTGGACACTGTCCTTTCTTTTGGACATTTTTGTTTTGAAGGTTACATTTTTTGCAGACTTATTACAATTATTTTGTGGAGGTGGAAAATGCATTTTTCTTCAGCTGGAAATATGTTTGATGGGGTTTATAGTTTTAATAAATTAGCAGTGTGGACAAGAAACAGTTCGGTAAAATGAATGAAAACAAATATATAATTGCTGTCACAAACTAGATACATTAGTTTAGGAGTGTATAGCTGATTACAACAGGGATCCTCGTCAAATGTTTTTTAATTTAAAATTCAGCCAGAAACAGAAGTTGTATTTTATTGTCCTGACTGTAGTTCACACTCCAGCCTCCTAGGTGGCGCTAACGCGTAGAACACATTGCCAAGAACGTTTAAGAGACGGTAGAGGAACACGGGGCAAAACCGAGGGAAACCACAAAGTACGGCCGACAGCGCTCATTGCGCAGTTGGACAAAGAAGGTGAGAGGTGAGCAAACAGGTAAACTTCTCTTTCAGCACGTAGTCATGGCTAACTTGAGTCATGACGTAGCGCTTGCAAACATGAATTGTACATTTCTGTGTTGAGTATGTGCGCACGTGCCACATAGAGGGGACACTTGTTTTTCAACACGTGGCGGGGTTCTCTTTAGCTTTCAAGTGCATGTGTGTCTTGGGGGAAATACCGCAACATTCAACATGTTACTGTGTCTGTTCACCACTGTTGTCTTACTTTTCAGACACCACGTGACCTGTTGTGTTAAAAAAAATGACCATAATCCTGCGATTGCAAGGCCTGGATGTGAAGGCAGGTACTGAAGATATCCGGACATTCTTTGAAGGATTTCACATACCTGATGGTGGAGTGTACATAGTGGGAGGACGTCTCAGAGAGGCTTTTATTGCATTCACCACTGAGAGAGATGCCCAGCTTGCCATGCGGTACACTGAGAACTTCCTCAAAGGGGTCTAGGTGATTCTACAGATAAGCAGCATGGCAGAGCTGGAGCAAAAACTAAAGTCCTCATTAAAGAGGAAGAAAGCGTCCTCCATGCAGCCTACTGTGAAGAAACCTCAGTCGACTACAGATGTGAATGTGCTACCTTTGAATGCACATCCTCTTAATCCAAATGCTGCGAATCTGCCGCCACCTCTTAATCCTGAAATTGCGAATCCACACTCTTAAATGCACACTCACTTGATTCCAATGCTGCCTTCCTTCTTGGGATTTGTACTGCCCTTCAAGGTCTCCATTCATCTATTCAAAGTGAAAACAGTGTGGCAGTGCCAAGAGTTGATTTCCCCAAGGCCGCCGACGGCACAGATGTGTGTAATGAAATGAGGACACAAAAGCAAACTCTGGACTCGAGGCCAGGCTACGTCAGACTCTTTGGTTTGCCAGCCTCCACGACAAAAGAGGACATCTGCCATTTTTTTCAAAAGGGCTGACGGTACAGGAAGCCATAGTGAATGTTGAGTTGGGACGTAGCCACGCCTGCCTTGTGAAGTTTGCAAACCTGCAGGACGCATGTGATGCTCTTCTCTTCAACCAACAGTCACTAGGCCCCATCTGTGTGGAGGTACGTGGAGCTACCGAGAAGATGTGGACAGCTTTTGAAGTTGGGGAGTGTGTGACACCCAAGAAAAGCCCTCTTGAGGGAACTGTAAACCTCACAGAAAAAAAACACTACTGCACTGCAGCGCAAGAGAGCATTCAACCAGTTGCCATCAGAATCACCAAAAGAGCAAAGATGTCCTCCAACTAGAGAGTTCATTGTCATGGTCACTAATATTCCCAAAAGTATGACCAAGACTGAAATAAAAGAATTGTTTGGATGTCCAAACATTGCACACTACAATGTACAACATCTGCTTGACAAGGAAGGCATCAGAACAGCCACCGCTTTTCTTATTTTTAACTGCACTGAGGATTATGAGTATGCAATGAATCTCACTGGCTGCCATGTGGGCTCTGATGCCATTGCGGTCTCATCAATCACCAAACAACTATGTGGGACATGATGGCCAAAACGCATCACAAAGTCTTGAGCAATGGCCGAGACCGGCACAAAGGACAAACCAAATCGAAAAGAATAAATCAAATCCATTAGAGACACCAGAAGAAACGGCAATCGTAAACCCGGACCCAGCAGATAAGACATGTCTGTTTGTCAGAAACATGCCTGCCGATGTACAGAAACACCATATTCAAAGACTTTTTAGTAAATACAAAGTAAGGGAGGATGATATCATCTCACTGCACGACGGTGAAGGCACGGTATTGGTGAGGCTGTGGTTCAGTTTGAATCTGAAAAACTCGCTGCACTGGCTCATAAGAGGACACGGTCAAAACTTCCTGGGGACAAAAGTGCTTCTTCACACTCATAAAATGTGACCTCAGATGGAGGACATCTTGGCAAGAAATGTTTCAGGAAATTGAACATTATCGCTCAAATGCAAACACTGGCCAAAGATTGATTAGGGTTACTTGCCTACAAACTGTAATTCTGCTTCGTAGCATCAACCGTCTGAGTCTTCACAATCTGTCTGAAAATGTCCATGCATTAAATAAATTTTATGGTACATTTAACTGCTCAGTGATATGCTTCTATACGGTTCTAGATCTGCAACGTTGGAGCAGGATCCACTTTTAAACTGCTGCATAAATCTATGCTAACGGGATAGAATCAAGTTTAACAACAATCAAAAGGAATTAGAGACATGCTTTAATCGTGTAAACCTGTCCACTGAAACTTGCTCCACCAGTCTAAGTGTCTAACACTTCTGGGACTACATTCAGAACGTTTTGGGAAATACATTATAACTAAATGTGTTTTTAAAGGAATGGTTGCATTGAATAGATTTCAAAATACACACTTTCTCCATTTTCTTTTAATACAACAGGGCCTTGGGAAATAAACAATGGTCATACACTTAAGTTTAGTTAAAGCTGCTGAAAACACACTTGTAATTCGGTGTAAAACTTTCAAAGTAATAAATCTTCTCATTCTAACAAAGTTAACATTTAAAAAAAGGGAAAACTAAGAAGAAAATGAACAACTATGCCTAAATACATAAACATTTCCACAACATTTAAGTTTGACTCCTGCACAGGCATGTCTTAGGCAGACAGAGGGATGAGAAGATGAGGTATTGGATCTTGGGATTGTCATTTGTAATACCTGGCAGGACCATCAGAGTGCCTGGGTGGACCTGCAGAGACACAACATGCCAAAAACACAATCAAAACACAGAACATGGAAAGATGCTTCACGCACTTTTGTCTTGTGTTATTTTAAATATGAGCAACTGAGATGTCTACAACAGTCTACATTTGAATTGCGGATGCATGAAATGTCAAAGTTGAAGGGAGACCGGTTACACACCCAGGAGACTACTAGAAGAGAATCGGTCGCGACTGCTTAACATTCTGGGGGTTGTAGTGAAGCCCGTGGAGCTCATTGATAAGCTGTTCAGACTGGAGCCCTGAGGAGGAAGTGAAGACGGAACATTTAGGAGGACGCAATGCACGTTGTGAAATACACCGTTACTCGTTTCAATCAACTCATGAGAATTCAACAACTGAGAAATCTGGACACATGCTAATCTGGTTCTCTCAGCTAGATCAAATTAAAGGATTTTAAATATGAGAACAGGGCGGTGTTTGAGTAGAACAAGCTCCGTACCCGTGATACACTCCTCAGTCTGTACTCCATCAGCACATCTGTCAGTTTCTGTGTCACCTTCAGCACCATCTGTGCGTCATTCTCATTCTCTATCCGGAAGGTATCCTAAAAAATACATTTAGAAAAGTTATGTAACATTGACACACTAGTTATGTTGTGGAGGAACCTACGGAATGAGACGCGTACCAGGTAGGTGAGGAGTGTATTAGAACGGCTGCTACTTTCTGGTGCTGCTCCCATCAAGCCTGGCCTCTCCAGTGACTTGTCCATTGGTCTGTCCAATAAGCTACTCCGGTACTCAGTGTGCATCCTGCCTGGGTTGTCCTCGAGGAGTCCACTCCTTCCATAGTCATCTCTTCCACCCCCTGATCCAAAGCCATCTCCATGCCCAGCTGGGCGATGACCCATACCATCTGGGAAAGGTCTACGATCCATACCAGGGCCAAGAGAATCTTGCCTGGTCGGGTAATCAAAGCCACCGAAGTCAGGCTCCTCATAGTCTCCCACTGGATATTCAGAGAAAAGACCACCCTGTGGAGCAAACTCCCCTGGAAACCTTGGGTCAGAGAACCTGGGACCTGAGAGACCTGTGCCATTTAAATACATTCAATACAGTTATTAATAAGAAAACAGGATTACGTGCACAGCATTAGATTATGCGTCAATGATAACAATGACTCGCCAAAGGGTGGTCTCTTCGGTCCCATCCCAGGTGCTGTTGGAGGCATACATTTAGGAACGGCAGTACCTGTGCGAGGGAAAGGAAACGAGATGTTCACAACTTGGGTTACCGTCCAACGGGAAATCCTTTCTTATTAAACTATTTCAGAGTAACTTACGGAGTCCTTTGAAAGCAAGTACTTCACAGGGCTCCTTCAGAATCACCTGAAAGTCACAACAGGAATAGACAAATATCAAATCCACAACCATGATGTATAAAATAAATAAACCCACTGCTCAAATATACACATGCAACATTTGTATGGCTTGAATGCAAGTAGAGATGGAACGAGTGCAATTTTCAGAATTCTACAGTCTACCTGGCAATCATTGAAATGAAAGGTCAACTGTATTCATTAATGCTGGAGTTGTGATATCCTGCCTCACAGTATCATCAACCACTTCCGTGTCTGGGTGCTTAATACGCTTTCAAGATCATTGATGTTGCACTTTTTATTTCCTCTTCTCACCAGTACTTTCACATTATTTTGCAATGCTCATAAGCAATACAATATATGCCAAGGAGGATAACACAATACCTTTCTGCCATTGCTGCAGTGATACGTGTCCAACACTCACCTTGAGTGTCCCACTTCCCTCGGCTTTCTCCACCGCAATGGAAATTTCTTTAATTGCCTTCCTTACAGCGGGGTCTTTGATGGCCTCTTCCTCTTCATATCTGACCTTGTCAGGATAGACATGTTTCTGTGTACAAGGCAAACATTCAAATAGTACAAGTTATTTTGGAATGTCAAACCTTTGAGGCAGATTAAGAAACCAGCAACACTCACCAAGTATCTGAAGCTGTGTTTCCAGCCTTTTATGTGGGCCAGCATATCATGCTGCAAGCGGGAGACGGCACAGAGTTTGCACTGGTAGTGTGGTGGGACGGATTTACTGGGGCTGCGGTACTCCCACACAAACCGAAGACCTGCAGACATGTGATGGTCATTGATTATGGGAATTATATTCCATACAGAAAGGGAAGTCGGTAAAGTAGAATGATGTGAGGGGAAATAAGCCTTCTGCTTACCTATGACGCAGTCAGTGCTGCCCTTCAAAAGTTTGCTGAGAGAGGGCATGGTCTGGATAGATGCCCCTTTGGAGAATACTAGAATAAACAGTGGTCAACACGAAGCAAAGCTTTATAATGATCCACACAGAGAAACCTGTGATGGTAATAATCCTAGTTGAGAAGACAACAAAGTTAACAAATGGTGTTGTGTTCTTGCACTACCTGCAGTGTCTGGTGATGACCAATACATTTTATTCTGTCTAGATGAACTGAACAACCATTAGAAACCCAAACTCAAGTGCATTTTTGAAGCCTGGGGGAAGAACAGGAACATCAGTTCTTGGCTAACTCCCATGTAGGCCCAGATTGGGCTGCAGGACACCAGCTCCAATGATGCAATCGTGCCTCTCACTGTCCAACCACAGGAGAATCACCTGTGTGTCGCGCTAACAAGTGAGAACGCACAATAAAATCCTGCATAATCTGAAACAAGGTTACTCAGATTAAGAAATAATGTATAACAACAAATGATCAATCAAGCCAGTGTAGCACAGGCATCTGAATAAAAAAAAAAATACTGCATTCAGCAGTGTTCAAATATTTAATGGTGAAAAAAAAAAAAAAGTAAAAATATCCCAGCACAAAAGTGCATTAAATCAGCAACCAGCATATGTGCCGCTGCTTTAAGGCCATGTGTCGGTGTCCCGATGGACCAGTAGAGCCTGTGGTGCTGGTCTGTAGCATCATTTTAGGAGAAGGGGTAGACATTTCTAAGATTGTTCAGTATATTTCTTTTGAATCATCTAAGTGTTGAAAATAATCTGAAATGGGAAAATTGTGGCAAGATATTGGAAATAGTTTTTAAAGACTATTGCTGCAGTGGTGATTTCCACAGACCAAACTATGATAGCACCACATCAGCCCCCCCCCCCCCCCCATTTCTGAGAGTGGTGAACATGCCACCATCACCCATGACGTGAAGCAGGGAATCAAGATTTCAAGCTTCAACTCTCAGCACTGGCACCGTGTATAAAGGACTTACCTATGTCAGCCGAATGCTGCGGCTGCTTTTTCTGTCAATGGAGGGAATAAACCCACATGAAGGAGAGAGACACATACAGGCATTAGTGACAGGGTGACACTTAGCAGAGGACTGAATTCCTCATCCATGTCCGCCACATATGCCATAGCGCCAATATTTTCCTTATTCTCTATGACCTCTGCATCAAGCAGGGGCCGTCAAAGAGACAAGTATGTACATATAATTTAAATAAAAAGTAGTCTGGTGATCAGTCTAAATTCTCATTAAATGAGAATATAGAACAGCAACATTTAAATTACTCGTTTAAAAAGGGGGGAAATTGAAAGCTACGATACTGTGAATGGAGAGTACATTTTTTTATATTCAAACAGGTCGACCATTTTAACGAACAATTTACCAGGAGAATGAAATTAAGATGTTGCATCAAGTCTTTGTTTTGCATACACTGTGTGTTATGGCCTTACACAAAGTGTGGTGTGTGTCTGGCAGCCCCTTAATTCTAAGTTTGATTAGCAAACACACAGGATCTGAAACCAACTGAACATTGATCTCCTTTTTAGGAGGAGCAACGGTAAGGTGAGGTAGTTCCTTCATTATTTTGTGGCCTGGATTTGGGTTTATCTTTTGCTACCATAATGGCAGTTATTCAACCTGAGACATGCATTTCACAAGGGAATATCAAAATGCTGCATGTGGGTCATAAAAGCAAAATATCGGTAATGCGCGTTAAATGTAAATAACTTTTACAAATTCAACAAAAAACAATTCACAATTTAAAAAGTATGCAGGTAACTGCTTTAAAAAATGAAAAATGTTAGTCCCCCTCTAGGAGGGCTGCTACGGTCTTTAGTGGATGTGACGGCACTCAGGTGTAAAAACTGAGTAACCATTAGACATTGGTTCGGAGAACCCAGGTCACAGTCCACATAAAACTAAATGTGAAATCTGAGAAAAAGTGTAAACTTTAAATCAGTTTCAGAACACTGAAGAAATGTTTGCATTGTGAAGCCAACGAAGTGGACTTTGCAAAACGGGTGCTAAGAAACTCCTTTAAACCACAGCAGTGATGTGCCACAGATGTGAAGCCCAGACCACTGAGTGGGGTTATCATACACAAGAGTGCAAAAACAACCGATACTGAGAGCACAAGGGCTGGCACCAAGTCCAAGTGCCAAAGGACTGCTGACTCTCCACCAGGCATCACAACAGCCAGACAGTGTACAATATCACCAATAACAAGAAAACAATATTCAAAAGGAAATCATGTTCCCGTCATGAGCGGTCAGCATGACACGTGAGGTAATACGAGTGTTTTTGTTTGTGCTGTTATTAGTTGCATACATTGTTATTGTGATATTTACCGTGCCATTTCTCATCTGGTATGACTGCGGCCCATGTTTAGGTGCAGGCTGGTTGACTGAAGCGTGAACCTCCATTTCCTCAGTTACTCTCCTCTGTGGGACAAAGGAGGGAAATTAAAAACATTCATATACCAAAAAAGTCCCCCATCGACGTAGCGACGCGCCCTCATTAGTCGTTATTAAGTTATGATCCATGTTATGTTATCCTGGTTGTAATTGTGTGGTTTCGTTTAATCTCAGGCCCAGCCGTGCCTTCCTTTACCCGCTTCTTGACAATATTACGCTCGTTCTGAACAATACCAAAGCCAATCCAAACGCCAAAGAACATCAATATAACCACTAGCTAAACAGCAAGACACTAAACTAACTATTACCGATCTTACCCGAGATATTTAATGCAAAATACGAGTTCCCCGAAGCAAACGAGCGGCCGAGCAGGAACAGCGATATGACGTAGAAAAAAACAGAATTCGCAAGACCAAAACTGCTTCGGAGATAATAGGTAGTTGTGCTTTATGCCAGCCTAAAACAAAAGACACAATTTAACTATTTTACCGTTGCACTAAAAAATAAATCAGATTCAAATTAGGTTAAATTCATTCATGCATTGCCAGGCATTGCCATGCCATTCATAATTCTATTATCTATTGTATTTATTCTTGATTATAATGTTTCTAAGGCACTCGTGAGGACACCTGGGCAGTGCGTTCGTTTTGTATGCGGGGGCTTACCGTTTCACCTTGCTGGAACTAAACTGAATCAGGTATTGAGCACGTTTATATTTCTCAGACCACTTAGGGACACCTTTTGAACTTAATACATTCTAATGACCAGTATAGGCATTACATATCGGCGGTTCATCTTAGAAACGTTTGTGGGGTCCCAGTCTTGGTTACACGTTTTATATCGTCAGCCCTGAGTTGACTGAGTTGAAGGACCCGAGGCTCAACACGAGATTGGAAACAGAACATTTTCTTTTCATATGTATTGACAATTGATAATCTTTACCTACATACACATCAGGTGAGTGTTTGATGCCTCGGTTATTGCGGGAATAGCCGAGGCTTTTTTTAATTGGTAAGTTAAATAAATAAATAAAGTATGATGCTGAACAGTTAGCTACAAGCTAGCTAACTCAAGCTAGCTGACGTTGACACAGGCGCCGCCTTTACGATTTAAACACTCCCATAGTCCCATAGAGAAACATCAGCAGTTTGTACAGACTGTGCCACACAATTTATGTTGAATACTCTAGCTGTCGGGACCAAACCTGTGCACTCAATGCACTCACTCAGTTCCTTCATCTCACATGCATGTCTGGTTACAGACAGCAGTCTAGACTGCTGAGATGAAGTCCAAGAAGAAGAAGAGGCAGGATGACTTCCAGAAGGTCAAGTTAAAGGTGGGAAAGACGAAGCCCAAAGCTGATAATGCCACCAACACCAACTTCCGTTCAAAGGGGATTAATCTAACCGAGCAGCTGAAGAAAGACTCAAGTGGCCCCACCACACAAAGACATCTTGGTATCAATGTAAGATCTTTAAAGACCTGTCAGCAAACACATTATTTCACTACATTCACTATTGGACTACTATAATTTGTTTTGCTTGGTCTCCTTTTCCTTCTGCTGCACCAGGACCTCCTGTCTCAGCTCCACCATCACAATGCCAATATGAAAAATGGTGCCTTATTGGGTTTGAGAGAGCTGCTGTCCCATAATCCTTCTCTGTTAGAGCAGCATCTGTCTCGCCTGATTTCTGAAGTGGGGGCTGTTTTCACAGACAAGGATGGCAACGTTCGCGTGTCAGCTATTCGAGTGCTCAGGTTAGCGAAGCACCAGTGATTCAGGAATGCAACAATACAGTAAACAAACACTCTGCTTTTATTTAGAAAAATAAAATGTGAATAACCTGAGCTAAACTGTCAAATTGTTCCAGGTTCATTGCACAGTCTGTGCCTGCAGAACGAGTGGCTCCATTTCACCCCGTCCTCAGTGCCCACCTAACTTGTGCCATGAGCCACATTGAGACAAGCATCCAGGAGGACTCCATTAAGATCCTGGATGTGTTGTTGGAGCACTACCCTGCTCTGCTTGCAGCACGACCTGCAGTACTCCTCACTCACTTCCTGGAGTTGATCTCTCACAGACAAAGCAGTGGAAAATCCAAAAAGGCCCAGGATGCTAAGGGACAGACCTGGGCACTGTCCATCAACCCTAACAAGGCTGTAACTAATCAGCAGTGGCGGCTATCTGTGCTCCTCAGGTATGGAAGCCATGTGCAAACAGGTTCTCAAGAATTTAGTTTCTCAAATTCTAGCTGATAATGCCTTGGTTTGTGTCATTTGTATTTCAGGCTTGGATGCTTTCTGCAGGCAGTAGTTGAGGAAAGACCGGTGGAGGAAAGTGATATTTTTATTCCAACTGAAGGAGCATTTGCCTCCAATGGAGAGAGCAGCCTTACACCTCTGTATCTCAACTGGGAAGAACTCACCTACAGCAAGGTTGGAGTGAAGGTGTATGAGCATTCTGGGGCAAAACCAACCCCCCAGTCCACCTTTAGACTCAGGTACAATAACACAAACTCCTGTTACCATCAAGGAATAGAAAATGGACATAATTTCAATGAACATATGACATAACATAGTTGATTTTAAACGATTAGATTTAATCTTAGTCATATTCTTTATTTTATTCTCTTTCTGTGTAGAGCTGAAGTGAACCCTGGAAACACAATGGGTGAGTGTCTGGACTCAGCTGAGGCTGTTCAGAACTTTGCAGCCACACTGGTGCCTCTTCTGCTTGAAGTGTGGGTAGAAGCCATTAACAGTGACTGTCCCTGGAACACCACTGAGGGCGCCCACCTGCTCACCCCAGATGCCATGTCAGTAATGTTCCAAGTGTTGTCTATTCTTCAACTGTTGAGAAAACTGGCACCACAGAGGGAGCACCAGGATGCACTGGTGAGAGGAGGACGAGAGGACGAGCATTACACAATAGTTTTTGTACAAGAAAATATTTTCTAAAAATGTCTTGTTTTTTAATAGGATGGATGGTTCTACAAGGAATACCTCAGAGATTTTAAGCAGCACTTCATGAAAAACTTTCCCTATGGTTCTCGGGACACACCAAAACATAAAAAGAAGGTTGGTCTCAAAAGGTAAGTGTTAAAAAAATCTGTTCTTTCACCCTCCTTAATATTTTGATGTATCACTCTATAAACTACCCAGGATCTGTAATCCTAACTTCTGCTATGAAGACTTTTACTCCTTGTAATCCCTCTGCCCTTTCTTTTAGGAGTAAGCAGACTGCAGCCGTCCCAGGATTGACAGTGGAGCCTCTGGCCCTAAACATTACACTATGCCAAGTTATGGTGTCCCTCAGCCAGAGGCAAGGACTCGGCCGAGAGACAGATGGAGAATGGCTGACGCCTCTAAGGACATTTGTCCGAGACACTCTGGGCAGTGGTGTGAAATTGAGCTACAAGCAGCTCCACATGCTACTGGGTACTGTGTGGAAGATGGTGTTCACACAGAGAAGCAAAAGTAAGCGTCTTTATGCAAGTGTGTTAGATGTTTGTAAATGCAAAAGTATAAATTCGATAAGATTTGAAGAGTTTATTAATTAGGCAAAGTGGACCACAGAACACACCTACATATATAGGGATATATGTGTTTATTTCAGTTGTTTAGGACAATGATATGGGTTGGTATCCAGATATTAGTTAGTGAACTAGAAGATGTTTTGAAACGTAATTTTAACAGTATTATCTGTATGTACGTTTGAATCTGTGCAGCGGTGACCGATGATCTGTTGGCAGCGGTGTATATCTACTATAAGCAGAGGACCCTGTCTCTACAGACACGATCTCTGCTGCTGTCTTTTTACAGCAAGCTCTACCTGCAAGAACAAGGACATGCACACATAGCAAGGTAACCTCAGACATTGTTTTTCAACTTGTGAGATCTGCCAACTGGGGATTTACATTGCTCGTACACAGCAGTAGCTCCATATTGTAGAGTAGCTGTTTTGAATATTTATATTTTAATGAATTAAAACCCATCTTGTAGATAAACACCATCACAATGGCATGATGGTCTTTCACAGCCAGACTACATCTCACAACCTTCTGTGCGTCATAAACACAGACCAGTGACTGTTTAGGAAGCAATTTTGTTCATCCATCAAATACATGAAGGGTTAATGAGCATCATGTGTTGTATAGTCACCATGAAATAGCATCCTACTCAAACTAATTCCTTCAGGGCTGTGACATTGCCTAAGACTTTTCCACTTTGCTGTTGTAGTGCTTTGTTAAAATATTCTTTATTTATTGTTAGACCTTTACAAATGTGACATGAACATATTTACATTATTACTTTTTTTTATATCCATGCACATACTTCCTAATCATCTCTGGCTGCATTTGGTTCATGTATGTGATCCCTCCCTCTGTCTCTCTGAAGGAGTAAGGTGCTATGTCGTTGGTTGGAATCTCTTCCTATGCAGCTGTCCCTGCTAGGCCAGCTTAACCCAACTCTCTCTGCACAACTCATCCTGTCAATCCAGGCTGCCGCCTCTCGAAGACACAAAGACCTGCTCAACAGTCTGCAAACACACGCCTGCACCCTCTACGGTATGCACACTCAATCAGAGGGACAAATAAAGGGAGAATGATAATAGAGGTTTTCTGATATCAATTCTAATTAATAATATTAGATATAATCGTCAGATTTATATCGCAGCCATGCCTGAAAAGCAGACATCACCTACTCGCATAGGGCAAACAACTTTTATTGCATAGATGTTTGTGATTTGAAACTTGTTGCAAATCACAAACATCTATGCATTAGCTAACGGATACAAGTGTTTTCCATTAACTGTCAAACACCTGAAGTGGCAGCACTAATCAGGTCCACGGTTTGAATCATTCAACCCAAAGATAGTCGCTGTAGTCTTGGAGAATTCCCTATCTGACTTGTTCAATACAATTCCAGCTCAGTTCTAGATGCAGATTAAAGGGATATGCAGTAAGTTGGTGCTGTAGTTTGATGCTTTTTATTTCCGCTACTGAATTAATTAAAAATAAAATAATTAACACTTGTGAAAAAGACCATATACATTTAATACAATATAGAATGCAGAAACGATGGTCAGATTACCACAGAGAAAAATGTTAGTGCCAGCAGGATTATGAACCAAATGTTACACCATAGTTTCTCTAGGAGGCGGTGTAACTCCATGTTTCCCACACCAGACTTTGTAAAACTGAACTACCACCAGTGATGAAAGGTAATAAGCCTGCACATATCCTCTGCTCTGAGGGTGATAGTTGGGTTGTTTCGTGACAGAGGGGGGCCATGAGAGGAGGGGGTTGGACAGAAACTGCTGCAGATCCAGCAATTTACTATCACAAGACTCCTTTTGTCCGAGGGCTTCTGAGATCAGCATGTGCGTCAGAGACGGACGTAACGCCACACACACATTATCTGAGCCCTCACTGTCGTGGCTTTGCCTGTGTCTCTTTTGTACTAGTTCCTACAGCGTCTGGTTTTTCGGGTATCTCTTTAGTGTTCTTGAGAAAGCTTCATCTTATATCCCCAGAGTGTAGTGCGTTGTTGTTGTTGTTGTTTCTAAGTAATAACACGTGACGTGTGTGGGTGTGTGAAGATCCACAGAAAGGAGTAATGGTGTTTTTACCAGTTGAGTCCCAGCAACGAATGGTCCAGCTGCTCTACTTTCTACCCAAGATGTCCCAGTCTCTTCTGGCCAATCTAAGCTACTGCTGCACCGCTGGACGAATCTCTGCCGGCCTCACTGCCTCTCTGATTCGTATCGTACACCTTCGGTGAGCTTGGAAAAACCCTATACACCTGTAAAGGCCACATTAACTCAATGTATTGTGTGTGAGGAGACAATCCTGTGTAGGAAAAAAAAACATTGACAGCGCAGCAATGCCCTCACTTTTGGAGTCAAACAGTTCAACCTATCAGGAAATGGTGTTGGACACTCAAAGCACTCCATCCTGCCACCCTCAGATGGCAGTATTGCACTTTGACAGATTGATCCCAGACATTTTTGTGGTTTCTGACCTGCCTGTTGACAGGTGCTAATGTGGATGCGCTGTATATTTAAAAAATATATTAAACTCACGGGTAACAATAAAAGTTTCTATATTCTCTTCCACACGCACAGCTTACCTCTCCCTGTGACAGTGTGTGTATCTGCATGCATTTGTGTGTCTGGCCTTCTGCTTGTGCCAGTGTTGTACACATTTAGTGGGGAGGGAGTTCAGATGGGATGTGTGTGTGTAATGGGTATGATACAAAGAGCTCTTTGGGATGCTGGAATGCAGAGTCGTCATGGAGTATCGAGGAGACCGTTGAGTCGGCATGTGCCTCCCGGGCACCACAAAACACATTTGTTATTCACTCGCATTTCCTACTGTTACAGATCTATCCTCCCCTCGGGACAAGGAACTTTATTTCCATCCTCTTTTATCCTCAATTTGATGCTCCTACAAAACAGGGTGTCATGAAAAATCCTAAGAAATGTGATAAGGAATGTATAACCAGGAAATTGTTATATATTTTGTAAAAAAAGTAAAACAAATTAAAAGTTGCAGAAACTACAAGCTATTAAAATGTTTGATACTCAGAAAGACGTGGTTTCGGGATTAATTGTTCACCGATTTGTGTTCTGTAGGTCGTCTTTGAGTGGCTGGTCGGTTGGGAGCCAGGAAGCGGCTCTGCAGGACGTGGACTACATCAGCTTCTTGTTTTCCACTTTGACGGGATTCTCGTCTGACAAGCTGGCCGCCCTGCAGGAGGCCAGCGACGCCCTTCCTCCCTCTCCTCTTTCACCTCTCAGTCTCTACCCCACGCCGCTGGAGCAGTTCACGCACCACTGGGATGTTGTTGAGGTGTGTTCACTGCACACTCATAATTCCCTCAAACCTCACATACATTCTAACTTTTACCAAGGCCACTGCCAATCAGAAAGATTTGGACACAACTTTTGAAAATGAACCTAGAAGGGACTTGGAGGTGATGTAGAGGAAGAGAAGACATTGTTTTGAAAATTGAAAAGTGTTGATATTCTGGACACAGCTCTGGTCTTTCAGTCTCCCCTGGTCCCTCTCTGTCTCACAAAAAGAGCTCAGAGGGTGGAAGCTTTATCGTCGCACTACGGCTGAGAGGGGAACCTTTATCGCGTTGCACAGGTTGGAGATGCGTGGTTATCGGGCATAGAGGATATGCACAAATGCTAATGAGAGCCCATGGCATGATGGGAGTGTGACATTTCTGCACAGGAAATTACAGTTAACATTACTATGCCCTGGGGCAAGTGTGTGTGTGTATGTGTGAGCAAGTGGGGGGGGGGGCTTATAATCACTTATTCAGCTCCTCAATTAAGCCCTCAGATCCTGCCTCTCTCATCGCCCTGTCTGAGTCAATCACAGGCAAGTGACGGGAAGGAGGAGGGAGGGGACACGTGGTGAGGGGGATGGCATTAAGGGACGGACTGTGTCAACTCTGGTTCGACTAATGAGACAGGATTGTTTTTAATGACGGCGAGAATGCCAACAGGTGCACTGTTCTGACATGCATTGGCTCGCAACTCCTGCACTTCAGCACACAATTTGATAAAAGCTAATGAGAATTTGATTTGGATTTAAAGTTAATGAGGAAAAGCGTAGCCTTATTTTTCACTTGTAACAAGTTTGTGCTCTAATGCTGTCTATTTATAGCAGTGATGTGGTTAAAGCGGTTTGAAACCAAGGTTTTTCCTTAATCTTCTCTTAAATCGTTTCTCTGTAATATCATCACTGCTGTTTTATTTCACAACTCTGCCATTGTTTTTCTACAAAGAACTGCTCTTATTATCTGACATTATCCTGAGAATTATGACGTAAAACCCCAAACCCACGTTTGTTTTTGGCATGAATTCTTATTTGATACAGAAATGGTAAATTTCAGAAGTCTATACGTCACAGCTTCAGTAGCTCTAAGAAAATGAGGCTTAGTGCAGTTCTTCCTCTGGGATTTTGCAGAAACACACTTTCATAGTCCACTTTATAGAGTAAAAAGCTGACTAGAAAACCTAGAATTCTCTATTACACTTGTAAGCAGTTTATCACCGAAGGAGTTCTATGACAACACCTTGTTTGACATGACATTACGTTTTGTTTTATTCACAGGAAGTCTGCCACAGTCTGGAAACTCTGGGTTCAAAGTCTCAGTGCTTTGACATCTTACAAAATGGCATTTGCAAATACCTGGTAAGAAATAGTTTTCATTAAGCAGACAATAACGTTGAGGATTTGTCAATAATGGGTGTTTGCATAGTTGTATGCTTTATTGCTGTTGTCTTTATTTTAAAACATGGTACTGAATGCTGTTCTGTGTGTCAGACCAAGTTAGGAGTGGTGCCTGACAGTATGGCGGCCGGGCTGCTCAGAGCTGTTTCCAAATTACTGGACCTGTCCGTCCTGCCGATTGAGCCCATGCTGCGCTTCTTGTCTCAGTGCTGCCTCAGCCTTCTAACTCTGCTCATCACCCTGGAGCAGGAGATACCTGCCGAAACCAACCACAAAAGGTGTGTGTTGAACGGGTACAACCTCTTACTGCTCTGTTATGAAAGGACCGCCTGTTGATGTGAAATATTGACCTCAATTGTAGCAGTTTGCCATTATCAGGTGTTAAAGCTAGACAATAACCGGGATTTAAAACATTTATGTGTCACGTTTTCAGGGAGGCGATATGGGGTGCTTGTGTGTCAGCGTTGAGCTCTGTTCCTCGCCTGCTTCGAATGGTTCTGCAGTCGATACGCGTTGGCGATCTGAGTGAAGAGGAGCTGCCACAGCTAGGACGGATCCTGTCGATGCTGCTGCAGCACACGCCGATCCACAACCAGCTGCTGGCTAATACCGCTCTGCTGCAGGAGATCATGCAACACCTCACGGTAAACGCAGCTCACACTTGAAATTCACAGAGATTGATTGAAAGACCACAATTTCGATGGAGAGCTGTAGGATGTTAACTGTTTTCTCTGTATGTGTTTCAGAGGTATACCCGGGGTACGACCAGGGAGCAGTGGTTGACGGACTTGCTCTACTGTTATACGGTCACCGTGGCTCATGGCTCGTCCGCTCGCCGTGGAACCCTGGGCCTTCGTGACATGTACTGACCGACTCACCCACCAGACCACCACCTGGTGTGTTTCCCAGTTCACCCTCTCAAACAACTTACAGTGACTTTGACAAACAAAACACTCACAGAGCACAAAAGCAAAACCTTCAGACAGGAATACAGTCGAATGACATGTTTGTTTATTATGAGTGACAAGGAATTCTCTACATTCTTGTTTTAAGATCTTCAGTTTTGTGTTTTGAGCTTCTTTATTGTTTCATTCTTAGCCTAGTAATTGTTAGTCTTATTTTTGCCTATTCTGAGTATTGTTGGCGAATGTTGTCCAGTGCACCTGGCGACTTTTGATACAAAATAATAAATAAAAGGTTTAAAAAAAGAAGAGAAAAATAAACTTAAATCCAAGTACGCTGTGTTTTGGGTCCATTTTTATTATATTTCTTATAATACAATAATAATAAAAACATACAGGCACATCTAAAAAATTGCACAAGATGAATGGATTATTTTTGTGCAAATGCATATTTAAGTAAATACAAATCCATAGTTAAGAAATACAGCTTTCTCTTGAGACGGAAAGCACTTAGAGACCAGACTGTTGTGTAGAGAGTAACTGTGTGTCCGTGGCTGCAGGTGGGCTATCTGTATGACCGGCTGTTGATAGACTGCCTCATTCTCCAGAACAGGAGGAAAGGTTATCGCAGTGTGTGTGTGTGCGAGAGCAATGGAGAACGAGGGAGATGGCGTGTGTATGTGTTCTGTCCACAATGGATGAAAGGTTATCTTTTACACACACCGTTTCTGTAGACTTAACCCCCACCCTGTGAGGTCATGGCTCTGATGTCATATGGCTTAATTTTAGAAAGCTCCGCACATTGAGTGAACAATGTGTAAAGTAATTCTATAGAGGTAAGGCCGCCAGCAAGCTGAGAAAACATCAAAGAAGTTTGTGTGTTTGTGTTCAGTTTTTCCCCCGGCCTCTGGTCCCCTGTCCAGCACTGTGTGGTCTCAGGTGGTAAGAGTACTGCTTGGCTTGATTTACAGCATCAGTCAGGTGCACACAGTCAATACTGCTCACTGTAAAATAAGCACACAAAATTACTCCTTTGACTTTATTAAAGCTGCGTGTTTGAGGATGTGCGTTGACTTACACTGGCTCTGTGTGCGTAAAGACATGTCCAGCAACAGCTGAGATTGAGAGTCCCGGAGAGAACGTCCCCGTCTGGCCATAGAGTTGCCTAAAGGACAGTTCAGGAAAATGTTTGCATATCTTCATTCAGATTAGTATATCGTTTCATCATGTGAACAGTTCATGCATTCAAGCAGCTGGTGCTCAGGACACCTTTTAACTTGTTGACTTATCAGGTACCACACCCAAAATTGTTCAAGATGCCGTCTTGATGATCTGGTTCTATTCTATTAGTTGTAATTACGGCTCTATAGCTCAGTGGTTAGAGCACTGGTCTTGTAAACCAGGGGTCATGAGTTCAATTCTCATTAGAGCCTTTTTTTAATGTTTCTAAATAACTAGTAGTCACAAATAATGATCTGAGTTATAAAAAACTAAAGCGTTAATACAGTGTTTTAATGGCACGGCCTATCAAAGCCAAACACAGGGAAGAGGTAATTGTCTAGTGTTGGATGAGCTTGCTGGAAACAACTACATTTTATTGTGTTTTTAAAGGGGAGGTCTACTACAATGTTTCATGTTCTGATAATGACATTTTGGGCTATTTTGTTCCATGTTTTCTTTCATACCAGTAGAAAGAAGACATCCAAAAAACACATTTAGTTGTTTAATTTACTACTTTGTCTTTGTGTGTTTGTAGATTTTGCCTAAATGTAGCAAAATCTAGCTTTAGATTAAGCCTAATTTCCATATTTAACCATAACATTTCAGAAAACATGGAAAAAGAGAAATGCTTAACATGACTTTATCCAATTATTGCTCTAGAAATGTGCAAATTAGCCCATATTTAATAAGATAATGCCTCATTTGCTTATTTAAACATACCATTTAAGAAAACTTGTACCATAACAAGTAATTGTCTTCAATGCAAGTTGATTAACTGAGGAAGTTTCATGGGGATTGTTTTCAACTGTCTTTTCTTAACATGCCTGTATACCTGTTTAGAGGTATAATATTTCTTTAATCAAGAAATACATCAAGCTTGCACACAGAAAATCTGTGACACATGTAGTTGTGTTATCTACATTAGAGATAAAATAATTAACAGGCAATTAAGAAATGATGATTAACGGAACAGTGTGACCCAGTTTAGAGTTGTGTCAAATGCCTGACTTCCCAGGAAAACAAATAAACACAAACAAAGGTGTGTGTGTGTGTGTGTGTGTGTGTGTGTGTGTGTGTGGCCGGCCGGCTGGCACTGTCGGGGTTTGTGTGTGCGTTCAGCTGATGGCTCTACGCAGTCGTCTGACATTCCCCCTGACAGCTCTGAACTTTTCACTGTGCCAGGACTGTCAGAGAGCGAAATGGGGAGAGAGAGGGAGGTGAGGTGAGAAAGGGGAGGGGAAAACCACGTCAGGGGGCTCTATCTGTCTGTCTGTGAGCGGTGACGGTGTGCATGCTTGTATGTTTTGGCGCAGCAAGGTTCCTGCCCATTCTCCCATCATCACCTAGTGATGTGTGATGAAGGTCAGGCCTGTCTGCGGGGCGAAACCCTACCAGAGGTTCCACACAGGACGCCAGGCTGATACTGTCCTGGTCTGTAGATTGAAGCATCACCCAGACATTTACATGGGTTCCTGTTCCCAGAATTTGTCACTGACGGTGTGTTCCACACTGGTATGACAACCATCCTGATTTCCAGCTTCTTCCGTTTCCAATGTGAGAATTTTCATCGCACCATTCGCACATTTGAGTTAGAAAAGTGCTGTTGCTGCACTGCTCTCTGTAGGTTGCAACTCAAGAGAATGCTGCTCACAATCTAAGCAATACGGGCTTTGACCTCACTGACATACGGCATGCTTGGAAGTTTCAGCCTCGAGAGCAGTACAGCAAGTGATTCACAGTTGGTTTATCATGTAAGGATAAGGCTGGCGATATTCATAACATTATTTGCTATTATAACTCCCATGAAAAGACCTGAGGCCACAGTCAAATGCTTTCCAACACCCTCAATTAGTCAAAAATGTTTGGATATCATCATTTAGGTTTGCAGTTAACTCATGTGAGCAGTTACTGCATTCAGCTGGTGCTGCATAACAAAGCTCAGGACACTCCTGGAACTGGTCAAACAAGTCACACCTACGCACATGGTTGTTGTCTTTATCATGCCGAGTTGAAGTATGCTGTATAACAGAGGCTCTATAGCTCAGTGGTAGAGCACTGGTCTTGTAAACCAGGGGTCATGAGTTCAAACCTCATTGGAGCCTACATGTTGTATTTTTTTTTTTTATCCTTTGTTGTCATTAACAAACCTACATTACCAAAGCAACTTCCAGTTTATTAAAGGAACTACTTATGCCTGATGTGAAGACACTAAGTAGTCTTTTTTGCATTGACTTGGATTTGTAAACTTTTATCCACAATTATTTTACTCCGCTGCAGTACAATTGAAAACATCCTCTTGCATGTTTGAATTGATCTCATCATAATGTAATGTTTTCTTAGTAACTTCGACTATATGTGACAACTGGGACAACAATCCACAAGCTCAAAGACCATGTGTTTCCACTAAGGACATACATCTTTCCAAATGGGTCTCAAACGCACAGTTTTATTTTTTTAAAAAGGATGAATTCATTATCATGAGTTTATTTTTGATAAAAGCTGTCCATAATAAAAATACAGAATATCACCAGACTTATCCACCACTGCATATTCACTCCTCCCATTCACTTCAAATGAAACTCATGTGACGGACAAATCCCAGGAATATGTTTTTCCTGTTTTGATGTCGGCTCTGACGGAGTCACAGCTCTGAGTTTACGTTTGTTAAATTGTTACCTGCGAATTTGTACAGCTCATGGAAACTATGATGCACTGTGTTAGAATAATGACATCCATTTCCAAACAGTGTGCCATCATTCTGATAAATTACACCACCAGATATACAAACTGCAGCACCGCTCTCAAGAGCTGCTAAGGGTCTGTAATGCCTCTGCTAAACAGATATATATCATACATAGAGTATATGAATGGCGCATTTAATCTGTGTCATCACATCTTGTGTGTATAAGGCAAAAAGCAATTGTCTCACCATAGATACTTTGCAGCACTGAGCTTTTACTCGCTGACAGTTTGTTGGATTGACCTTGGATTTCCATCTTTTTCCTGGTGTGGGCGTGGTTTGAATAATTTGACTCCACCTTCTCGGGGGCCTGTACCTCTTTCCTTGTGCGTGTGTGGAACCTGCAGACACACATGCACAGTGTTCAATAAAAGAAAATTCAGACTGTGTTCAAAGGTTTAAAAGCTGGCAAGTCCTAACACTAAGACTCACTAAACATAAACAAAGTAAACAAAATTGATTTAAGGCAGTTAATAGGCAGCACATACAGAATATAATTGTGAAGCTGAATGGAAACAGTGGACCTCCTGTGGCGGACTGGCAACCTCTAAGAGAAACACAGAGTGTGTAAGAGCAAGAGGAAAGCAAAGAGCGCCTGCTGGTAGCGATTAGAGCAGCACGGCTGAACTTTTAGCCTCTTGTTAAACCAGTATGAAAGCTCTAGATTATAGCTCGTCTGTCCCCTGCCTCCTCATCTCACCCATCTCCCACGCTCTCCCTCCTAACTGCTCAAGTGTTGACGTTGATGGCATCCAGACCAACAATTTGGGGGGGGGGGTGGTTACAGGAGATGAGAACGGGTTGGCATGTATGTGGGAGAGGGCACATGTGGGCACCACATGCATCACCTGACTTCCACAGCTAGAGAGGCTTCAGCTACTGAACACCCCTTGAGGTACAAACACAAGCGCACACACACGTAAACTCACCTTCGCCAAGCTCGCTGGATGATGCGTGCAGCCTCATTCCTCGTCCTGCGCTGCTCTTTGTTGTGTTCCCTGTGCGTGCGTGTCGAGATGGGTGCATGTGTGGCAGACTGAGTCTTTCTTAAGGGGCTTTTGTGGTCTGAAGATGAACTGCTTCTTAATGAGGGAATGTAAGTGACGTCTTTGGCGGCGGCCTTTTCTGAAGTCGGCTCCTTATGGTTTCTGTGCTTTTGTGGAGCATCAGTCTGGCCGGGGGCAGTCTGCACAGTCATGTGAGCGTCTCTCTTCTTTAGATGGATGCATTCTCTGGTAATGGTGTCAGTGTCGTCTGTCATTGCAACACATGTGGAAGGAATGCATGTGTTTGAGGAAGGTCGTTCCCTGACTTTGGGCATGGAGGGGGGTTCAGGTTTGAGGCTGGGTGGCCGGCTGCAGCTGACAGGAGAGAGACGTTCCTTCAGCCTGGTGGTCTGGAGAGCACCGGGCACAGTGTCACCGGTCACATGACAGCGGCGGTCTGAAGCATCAGGAACCTCATGTGTTTCAGCTGCTTTACTTTTTCTGGAGGATCTGCTCTTGTGGGCTGGTGGGGCAGTGGGAGAAAGTATATATTTATGTATATGTCATTTTATATAATCAACATGACACCTCACATAAATGAGCAATACACTCTGAACGAAGGATGATAAACAAATACAATTTCTCAGTCAAAGTTTATTTTAGCCTCTAATACCAATACCATAACTGTCAACCTCACTATTCATCCATTCAAAATACAAGTTCCATCATAGCAACTTTAAGAATTTCTGCACATTTGTACCTTTGAGTCTCTCCTCTTTGCTCTTAGCGCGTTCAGCTTTGGATGATTTCTTTGTTTCCCCCACTGAGTCATTCAAGGATAAGTCCTCTATAATGTTCCCTAAGGAGAGCTTTTCCTGCTCTGTTCTCACCACAGGAACCCTCCGTTTCTCTGCAGTGGCCAGAGAGACTTGCTGCACAGCTTTTCTCCTTCGCTGTTCTTCCCCTCGTTTCCTAGACACAAAAAAAGCGGTTGGATATATAAGCGTGGCTTACACTTGTCTGAAACACACCACATGAAAAGCCAAAGTCCAGGCAGGAGGCATGGAGAATTTTCTTTGAATGTATGGACATTTGTTGGACCATGTATGCTCTGATGAAAGTCCTTTAGACCGAAAGCTAAACACAAAGTGCATGAAAGTGCTATTCTACCAGTATGGACATTTGTTTTAAAAGGAATTTGACTGTGGGCTATGGTGACACTGATTTATTTAGGTCATTATATATTATATATTCTGTGTCCACTCAAAATAGACACATAATCAAATTGTAAAAAACAAATGTAGCTTCACTATTTCACCATCAAGTATATATACATGTCGATGATAATGATCAGTTCACAGAAGCAACATTTGAATTTTTTGGTGCAAAGGGATTTTAACTTTAGAAGCAATAAAAAAAAGTTTGGTCACAGCTTGGACCACACAATCAGAAGAAAATCTGATAAGGCAATATATTATAAGTACTTTATAAGAAAAACACTCTCATAAATCACATTCAACTCAATAGAACTGCCTGCTTGAAATAACGAGAAATGTTGAAGGTATTTTGCCCTCTTAAAACAACTTACCGCTCAGAAGTATTGTGCAAGACAGAATAAAGGTGAGACTGGTGAGCAAATGACAAAATAAGAACAAGCCAGAAGAGAAAGAGACAGCGGGAAGACATATGTGTGTGCAGGGATGACAGAGAGAAAGATTGATATGGACAGGGTGTGACTGTTCCTATCTGAGCGATAAGAAGAAGAAAGAGACAGATCGTGAGGGATGAACACTGTGCATGCAAATGTCAAATGCAAACGGTATTGTGTGACAAAGAGAGGGATGTTTATGAGAGTCGTACAACAATCATGAGCATCATGAAGAAACGGTGTGGTCCTGCATGTCTACAAACACCAATATGGAAGTGTGTACATGTCTGTGCTTTATCTCTCACTTCGCTGCATCCTTGCGCAGCTGCTCGTGCCTCATGAGGAGCTGCTTTCTCTCCCTGAAGGCCTTGCGGACGGTGTAGCCCTTGTAGACAGCCTGGATGGAGGCAGCAGCGATGTCCTGGATCGCTGCTATGGACAGAGCTCCATGCTCCAGCATGAACTGAGTCACCTCACTGTGGCCCCCCAGCAGAGCGTAGTCCAGAGGGGTGTACCTGCGCAAAACAAACACCAGTGTCACTCATACATCCCCCCCCCCCCCCTAGCTCCTTCTTCTGGACTGGCTGGGTCCTCACCTCTCTTCAGTGTGCTCCATGTGATTAGGAAAGGCATTGTAGCCCAGCAGCAGTTTCACAGCGTCCAGGTAGCCATTGTTACAAGACCAGTGAAGAGCAGTCCGCCCCTGTGCACCCATAACAAGAGCACCCATTTAAAATATAGTTGTGTTCAAAAGCTCACGTAGAGTGTATGTAAGAGTAGATGTTTACCTCCTTGTCCTGTATGTTTGGATCAGCATTGGTCTCCATGAGAACAGCCATGCAGGTGATGTAGCCGCCATAAGCAGCGCACTGCAATGGAGTCCGTCCCGCCTGGTCCTGCCCAGGAGAGGTCAGATCACTGACAGTCAGATGCAGGACAATTAAAAGAGTACATCAGGATGTATGAGGTTGATCTGGATTTTATACTCACTGCTCTTAAGGCAATGTGGAGAAAGATATCATTTCCAGTTATCCTCATTTATTTATTTGTGTTTATACTCGTCATGCCGCTTTAGCCGTCCAACTGTTTTTTGTCGCATTTAATGGGAGACGCATCTACAATCCTTTTATTAAAGTTAGCTACAATCCAAAATTATTATTACTATTATTGCCATTATAATGTGGGATTATATAGATGGAAAAGTGCAACAGATGGATGCTGAGAACATATAATTTCTGACTAAACTGATTTGTAATGACCAGTCAGGTTTGCTAAACTGGAGATCTTCTTATGCACTAACTGAGGGTTATAAAGTACTTTGTTTCTGATCGTGTACATTCATACCTGTACATTGGGACTGATCCCATTCTCCATCAGTATTTGACAGACCTCAGCATTTCCTCCCAGAGCAGCCCAATGCAGAGCAGTGTGACCATCAACATCCACCAGGTCCACACGTGCAGAACCTTTATCAGAATCAGAATCAGAATCAGCTTTATTGGCCATGCATGTGTGCACATACATGGAATTTGACTCTGGTTACACGTATTCATTGCATATACAATTCAGTCGAGGGGACATACATAAAGACTTGTGGTGAGCGACACTCATGTCTCTTTAATAGTAAGTTAAAGATTGATTATCAGGTAACAGTGGTACAGAAAAGCAGATCATTGGGATGCTTGTACCAATTACACCAACCTTTGATTAGTGTGAGTATGACATCTCTGTGTCCCATCTCGCAAGCCCGAAACAGCGGCGTGTGTTTCATCACATCCAGAGAATCGACCATCGCTCCCCTCTCCAACAGCAGCTTCACTGTGCTCACATGGCCTGACAGGGAGGCCGCATGGAGAGCTGCATGAACAATCAGACATACACAGAAACATAAAGAAAAACATCCGGAGATAAGAGGTCTTGAATCTAACTGGACAGTAAACACCCTCAGGACAAGTGCTCCTCCCTTGTCTGCCTCTTCTTTGTTCATGCATCCCCCTTGACTGCAGCTCCACTCTGGGCTGTGGCTAAAGCCTGGTCAATGGCGGGCTAAACAGACAAAGAAACGTAAAGAGGAGCAGCACACTTAGGCTCCACACTTACGCCCCCTGCCCCCTACCCCCTCCAGTCCCCAGATAGCACAGACTCGAGTCAAGTGCATGTAAGTGATCTGGGCACCAGTCAGCTCCACTGCCCTGCACACCATCTCATTAGGATGACTCAACCGTTGCATGTTATGCATGCATAAACATTGACCGCCTGGCTGAGCAGAGGGGCTATCGCCATGGGGATTATATGTCCAAACAGCCCAGGGGGTCCGAGCGTCGTAGTAAGTCGTGTGTCTGCATTGGTGAGCGCTTATGTGTGTGTGTGTGTGTGTGTCAGAGGACAGTAGTGGCAGTCTATTGAGCGGGCTCACACTAATTTCGCTGATAGTATCACTTCCCTCTCTCCTTTAGTCTTGTGGTCTCTCTAACAATTTAAGTGGAATCCCCTGTGGAATCATCACCCATAGCCTAAAACAAGCAACACGCCACAAAAACAAACGTAACAAGGACAAGGGTGTGTGTGTTTGTGTACAGTATCAGGACCAGGGAGTTTATGTTGCCATGCCCTGGAATTAGACAGAGAGCTGTGGGAAAAGTGGGGGATGTGGGTCAAAGCAGTTTGGAGGAGCCTCAGATGCTCCTCTTGTTTCTCAGGTGCTCACCTGTGCCGCCATACTTGTCGGCCATGTTGATGTCAATGTGAGGGGTGAGGGCCAGCATGGTGCAGATGACATCATCACTGCCCTTCCCAGCGGCCCACATGAAGGCCGTCCTCCCCTCCAGATCGGGTTCATCCTTCACAGACGGATGGGACAGAAACACACCCACTGTCTCCTGAAGACAAACAAATTTTGTGTTGGGTGTAGTTTAGTTTATTGGACATTGGAAGGGTACTGAACACACAGGAGGAAATCATTTCTTTATCGGCAATGTTGTATTTTGGATAAACTTGTGTAATGCTGACTCGGCAGGTTCCCAGCTGTTTGTGTGAGTGTATACAACTCACAGCGTTGTTGCTCTGAGCACCGTAGTGCAGAGGAGTGGCTCCTTGACTGTCTGAGGGAATAGTGCCTGATGTGTTTCTCTCCAACAGTAGGTGGACAATTCTGGCATGGCCTGAAAAACACATGTTTACAGCAAGGAGCTGGAACAACTGCTCAACTATACTCTCCAACAAAGGCACCCTTTTCTTTCTCATTAACATTGTTTTTTCAGTTTACTTTACAAACTGTGAACAGAAAAACAAATAACTCTACACTGACTTAACATAAGTCAACTGTCAATATTTACACAATCTCTAACCAAAGTTAATGTTAAGCAGGTATAATGTTTAAAATGTTTACCATCTTACCTTAACATGTAAGTAGAGGGAGGCAATATATTGATATTATTTATATTGTTATGAGACTGGATATCGTCTTATATTTTGGATATTGTGATATGGCGTAAGTGGTTTTAAAGGCTGGATTACAGTAAAGGGAACCCTCATTTTCTGATCTAACCTGATTGTTCTAGCTGAAATCCCCAATGGTCATCCTCGATATCAAGGTATTTGGTCAAGATATTGTGAAATCAGATGTTCTCCATACCGACAAGCATCGCCATCCCTAGAAACATGATGCTATTGTGGCTAAAATTTAAATGATTACATTAAAACATTATCTTATCATGTGGATAAAAAAACTAGTCCATTTTGGCTTTGATTCAGTTGACCAGTGTAAACGTTTTCTAAATTAGAATTTTGTTTTGGGGACAATTTGACATCCTTCAGTGTATAGCTGTCGTTCATGCTGCAGCGGGTCACATACAGGATGTGCGTTCACTCACCGAGCAGAGCTGCCCAGTGCAGCGGTGTTCTGAACAGGTTATCATAAGCGGTCACATTACAGCCCTCGTAAGACGTCAGCACCTCCACCACTGCCTCGTTACCGTCGGCAACGGAAAAGTGCAGGGGCGTCCGGCCCTCATAGTCCTGCCAGTTCAACAGGGATTCAGTGGGAGCTGCTTCCTTCTCATCGGCAGGCACACACACACACACACACACACACACACACACACACACACACACACACACACACACACACACACACACACACACACACACACACACACACACACACACACACACACACACACACACACACACACACACACACACACACACACACACACACACAAAAGTAAAAGACATGCAGACTGACTGGTGAGGATGGAGGATGATGATGGCAGATTCACTAGAGAGAGTGTGTGTGTGTGTGCACAATAGTGTGTACCAGTATACAGCGGACAGTTTGTGTCGCACTGGCCTCCTGACTGTGCGCTGCCCAGTGCAGAGGGATCTTGCCCTCGCTGTCTGGGATCCCAATGTTGGAATCGTGCTTGATCAGAAGGCGAACGTGTTCTGGTCGGTTATAAAAGGCCGACCAATGGAGAGCAGTTTGCTGCACAGAGAAACAGTGAGAGATGAAAAGGAAAAGCCACAATTGATGAAGTTCAAAACACAGGGGGCTGTTGTAACACCAGGTTTGAGGTTTCCATTTATGTTAAAAAAATTACTCCACTTTGAAACGAAATATGAAAGCATCGTGCTACACAAAGCTCTTATTGAAGATCTAGCAGTGAGCTGAGATTGTAACTCAGATAGTGCGGCCATGACGGCTTCTGAGCTATTCTGAGATTTCCTGAAACCACTGTCATCTGACACGATGATGCATATTGGATTATTACAAAACTAACTACTGATGTCAGACACACATCAGCGCCAACAGACAAAGGAGACTGTTTGTGTGTTTGTGGTCTTATCAGCTGAACACCGGACAAAGCCACAGATTGTTAAATCGTTCACTGCTGTGTGAGTGTGCCTCTCAGTGTTTATGTGTGTATGACCTCAAATTCCTGAAGCTTCAAAAGAAATATCCTCAGTCTGACTAATAACATGCAGAGATACAACTGATTGATGCTGGTTTCTGACTGAGGACAAACTATGGACAAACAGTCTTCCAGCAACTTGTTAGTGTGTATCTGTACTGAACTACCTTGTTCTTGTCTTGTGTGTCAACCTCTCCAGGTCCAATGTGTTTGAGCAGCAGGGCGAGGGCTTTTGGGGATGGGTGTCGGGTGGCCAGGTGGAGCGGGGTCATCTCCTCTAAATCTTTCTGCAGCCAGTTAGCACGCCTGGACAGCAGCAGCTTCAGAAAACGCACATTCCCCTGCGACACACAAGCAGAATTTGCTCAGAAGTCACCAATTCTCCTCAATATTATTTGTGAATGAGCAGCAATGACACGCACGCACACACACACACACACACACACACACACACACACACACACACACACACACACACACACACACACACACACACACACACACACACACACACACACACACACACACACACACACACACACACACACACACACACACACACACACACACACACACACACACACACAGGCTTTTAGCTGTGTCTGGTTCAATCTGCAGGTCATCCATCTTCCCTTCTCCTGTCTCTGTGATGAGCTGTTAAATAGTACACATCGGTTCTCTGCCTGTCCTCCCCTCCAAATCATCATCCTCAGTTTTGGCCTCTCACCATCGGGCCGCCGGATGATGTATTGTGCAACAGCTGTCGCTGGACAACAGGGTGTGAGAGTCCACACGGGCATGACCGTGAACGCGGGCGAGTGTGTTTAGTATATTTGCCGTCCTGTGACCACAATGCCACAGTCTGACAGATCTATCTTGTGTGTGAGCATGCATCTAGACTGTGAGAGAGTGTGTGTGTGTGTGTTCCCTTCCTCCCTATTCTCAGTCCAATTAGATCGGTAATCCCTGGCCTCTCTCCTTGTCTCAGCCATGTATTGATCAGATGTCAAAGAGACAGGGCTTCCCATCACTAGCATCCCCAAACACACACACACACACACAGACACACACACAAGCATGCACATGCACGCACACACGCACACACAATCCAGCTATGGGACATACCCCAATAACATATTAATCCCCCTCTCTCTTCAATGATATGATGATCCTGTATCAGTGCATTTCCATAAAAGAAGCCACCGATAAATGAGTTGTAAAGAGATATTATTAGTACCACATCCCACTGTTCCCCAGCTACATCCCTGAAGAGACAACAGACCACCCTGTCTCATTATTATTGTCTCTCGTCTGGCTATTACTGAGTCTAGACTAGGTGGATGGTGACAATTACATTAATCTCCTCTTGTTGCATATGTTTTGCTGGGTGAAAAGCAGTGAAACAGGATATTTACCATGCAGAATTATTCACTATTTATAAGACTTGTGTGTGAATAAAACTCATTGCAACAGTGTTCGTGTGGCAGGATTTTTATTCACCCGCATAAACACTAAAGCCATAACTACAGCCAGTAGGGGGCACTGGCTTCCCACTGGAGTTAATGGTCTCAATTTCTCTCTTTGCCATTAAACCTTTATGATCACACTTAGTCTTCATATTCATTGCATCTTTATATATCCATCCACTTACCAATTCTTATGATTTAACTTTTTCTCAACTTTATGCCACAAAAAGGGCAGACACATGTGTTACAGTGCAACATTTGTATGCGCTCCGGTGTTTGTCCCTGTGTGTATTTGAGAATGCAAAAACCTTCTGCGCTGCAAGGTGCAGAGCGCTGCGCTGGCTGTGGTCGGTCTTGTTGACCGAGGCGCCGGCCTTCAGCAGAATCTCTGCACAATCCAGTCGGTCAGCCAGCACGCAGTACATCAAAGGGGTCCGGCCAAACTGGTCCTCACGGTCCTGCAGCGACGGCTCTGCTACACACACACACACACACACACACACACACACACACACACACACACACACACCCACACACACACACACACAGCATAGTTTAAGCCAGAGGATCAAGATGTGTGTTATTATGCGTTGAATTTACAAAGAACAATTTTGTGACTTGTGATGGAATACATTATACAACTATTTATAAAAGGTGACTCCTCGTACTTAAAATGCAGTCTTTTACAGCTTGTGTTTAATAGGAATTCCACTTCCACTTTTCTTAATTTATTTGGAGCAGCTGCAAGCCATAATGAAATAATGTAACACTATTCATATATTTGTTGCCAGACATTTCTAGTCTGAGCAAGACTTAGTGTTCTGCATATTCAAGGTTCAATATCCACATGGCTGAATGTCTAGATAATGTCAACACTTTCGCAGAAGGAAGGGCCATCCTTTCAGCTGATTGACCACGGTTCCAGCTCCCATGCTGACCTGACCACCTGCTCTGCTGTAATTTATACTCCTACCCGCTGCTGCAGCTGTCCCTGCACTTTGACCTTTCTACAGATGACTGAAAATTAAAGAAATGTTCCTAATAGAAAAAATGTCCAACTAATTAATGTGAGTTGAACCCTGTGTGTTTAAGGCGTCTTGATGGCTGTGTGAGCTCGACCTATGTGATGCAGCGGATGTAGTAATTAAGCCTGTAATGTGTTTAGAAACTGATCGCCTACCTGTGATGAGTTTGAGGAGAGCGCTCCGATCGCCATTGACAGCTGCAGCGTGAACCTGCGAGCCCAGAGCTGCAGGTCCTGGGCTCGACGTCGCCGAGGCCTGCAACACAAACACAGAGATGGTCACACACAACCTGCTGAGACAGACAGTCAGCTGTTTAATACAGCGATATTCCAAACACACCTCACAATTGGACATAAGTACACTTAAGCCGTTCATGCATAATGCCATAACAAGCCATGTTTAAATGGATAATACTAATTTCTAAGTCACTCCAAGTAGCCCACACAAACAAATGTAAAGAAATTATGATTTTTGTATTATAGGTCACTCACATACAGAAACACCATTTACAATTTTGCCTCAGAGTTTAAATTGATTTCAGTAGATGACAGCGTTAGGGGAGCATACTTTAATTTATTATCCTCAAACATCCTCAAACCACACACCCTCAAACCACACAATAAAACAGATACTTTCCGATGTTTCCTTACAGTAGGGAGTTTCTGCGTGCACACTCTTGTATCTGTGTGCTTGTGAGTGTATATATGTGTGTCTGTTCCTGCTGAGGGGGCTAAATCTCTTCCTGGTCCCACTTAACCAGAGCCCAGTGAAAGCTGGGTAATCTGCAGACAGGAAGCAGCTGGGGAGGGGGAGACCCTGTGTGAGCGTGTAAGAGGGGGGTCTCTCTTCATGTCTTATTCATGTCTCATTAATACTGCAGCATGCCTTGCTGTGTGTGTGCGTGTGTGTGTGTGTGTGTGTGTGTGTAGAGATGTGGGACAAGCCCTGCGGGGCACAACACAGAAATCAATTATTGCCCCTAAACACATAAACGCTGGAGGCATAAACTCATGCCACAATTTGAAAATTCTACAAGACATTTTCATTATCGGTGACACAAATACATCTGAATCTCTACTATCAGTTTTATTCAGTACAACTAATAGGACATATTGATACATGTGATACAATGCTGATTACCTCGGTCACAGTCAAACTTTTATAACTCTTAGTAAAAAAACTGAAAGATCTGAAGCGGTGAGGAAATATGCCGGTGTCATCCATCGTTCCTTCTGATCCCCCTCTCCCTTCCCTCGCCGTCACCTCATAAAGTGTGCTCCTAAAGACCCTGCGTGCAGCATGGCAATTACCCATCATGCTCGCTGCTTTCTCACGCTCTGTCAAGTAGTGGCGCAGACTTAATACAGGTTAGTTAATTTACTCTATTTACTGCAAAGTAGGTCTATGTGCACGTAAAGTAGGTTGGTAGATGCGGAACATAAAGGTGTGTGAGCGTTGGTGTGTGTGTGTAAGTTTGGCACATGTGCCACGTCATGGGAAGTTATTTTCCGTGAGAGAGAGTATTTACAGGGGCTTTACTAAAATCAACCACAAACATCTCTAATTTACAATGATTACTCAGTCAGTTATGCGTGTGTACATGCACACACACAGCGTGCTCATACTAATATCTAACACATGCAGAAATAGCAGAGATACATGGCCACAGTTCAGAAAGAGTAATATCATGATTCTGATTTTTTTAACAACATCAAATGACAGATATTCACATCTTTTCAATCTTTACAGATCATTCCAAACTTTTCCCTTGCTTTTGTTGACTTATTTTGGTCTTTTTCTACATTTCTGAAGTCAATATGAAAGCCCCAGGTGCCACAATAAAAATATGAATTGATTTATGAATAATCTTAGATGCAGAAACCCTGACATGAGGTACAGATGTCAATATTTTAATCTATGTGAGGGACATTCATGAAGCCAAGAGCGGGCAATTAGAGTTTCATGAGGACCCAAGTGTTTTGGAAACACCTACAGTGCATCAAAATTTGTCTAAAAAGGCTTTTGCAATGTCTGAAATCAAACAAAGGATGGTGTAAAAACAACACCAGGTCCTGTTGAGAGGTTTGAAGTGGTCTCATTTAGCCATTCATATGTGTTCCTCAGGGAGCACTCCACTTGTTAATGTGAAGACAATAACTCAGAGTCAACTATTGATCACAGGCTGAGGTCCAGACCAAGTGATTGTGCATCTGTATAAGTATTGATTCATGCTGATGCTGACATTATTTAGTCTTTATTCATATTCAGCCTCATATAACTGCAGTGAGTTTAACAAAGAATCCAGAAACTCCCACAAATCCTTTCAGCAACACTACAGGAGTGCTGTCTCTCTCTCTCTCTCTCTCTCTCTCTCACACACACACTCTCTCTCTCTCTCACACACACACACACACAAAATGGAGAGTCAAAGTGTGTATGTTTGTGTTCAGTGTGTCTATTTGTTTCTCTGTCTGTCTTTCACTATTAAGGTGTCTGCTTTTGATAGAGGACATTGCTACGGCATGCTGGGAAAGCAGTGGGGAACAGATCCTGAGCCTGTGGCCTTTATTTCAATTCAATTCCACACACACAAAAACAACACCCACACCCACACACAGTGTTTATTGTGTTTAGGCACTTACATAGTTCTATTATGGGTGTTCCAAAACTACCAACATGTCTCTCTCTCTCTCTGTGTGTGTGTGTGTGTGTGTGTGTGTGTGTGTGTGTGTATCAAGGTCTTCGATAGGAGATAAAGGCTGCAGGGATCAGTCCCTGGGATTTGACTGACAGGTAAAGAGGTGGGAGGAAGGATAATATCAGCCCACAGGGATGCCCAATCTGTAAAGCCCTATTTCTAGGGGACTTCCTGGTTCCCCAAGGACCAATGAGCTGGCTCCCTCAGCTGGGGGCCGGGCCCTGGGGCAGAGCAGAGCCAATCAGCAGGGGTCGAGAAGGCTGAGTGACACATAGATCTGCTAATTTACATCATTACCAGAATACATCCTGACAAATGAGCCCCCAGGGTGGGAGCCAATCACCTGGGAGAGTAATGCAATTAGGCGGGACCACAGCTGTCAATCTCACAGCTACGGGGGTCAGGTAGTGACGCCTGTGGCTAAAACACCCCTGCCTGCTGCCTGTCGTTCTCTCTCTCTCTCTCTCTCTCTCTCTCTCTCACACTCACACACACTCACACAAATGACTCATGCATATATGAGATATAGGGTGTGTAGAGTACGGGACACAGTAGGAGTCGGTCCTCTATCTTTCTCCTGCAGGTGGAGGGTAGGAGGGAGTCAGAGAGGAAGGTGATGTGCGTGACTGCTCAAGGGACACAGAGATTGACTTGTGTCCTCTGAGGCCCTTCATCTGAACGCAAGTGTGTGCATATCCACATCCAGCTGGGTGTGTGTTTACATTTGCCCATGTGTTTTGGGCCACTGGGGCAACTTGTTGTTTATGCTCGGAGTCAGTGCTCCGTGTGAGAACTATGTCAACAAAAGGGGGAAGAGGGCAGAACCATAAGGGAGCTAAAACTGATAGAGAATAGCCGTGCATTTGACTGGCATGTAAATGAGCACTGCTGGTAATGAGGCTTATCTTAGTCTCATTAGGTGTAGTGATATCATACCGGAGCACTCCACTGAGTCGATAGGGTTCTGCCCAGCATGTCGTTAATGTTTGTGGCATGTGTGTGTGTGTGTGGGGAGGGGGGGGGTCGATGCTGCTGTGACTGGCAGACTGTGCTGGAGATTAATCAGAGACACTAATAACACCCTAGCTCTGTCTCAAAACACCTTTGCTTACCCTTTAAATACTAAATGGGAGGAGGAGAGCAAGATTTCTAAAAGAAACACCCAAAAAACAAGCATGCAACTTCTGCTAAATTCAGTGAGCTGATATTCTCTGTCACCTTGCGTGTGTGGTCCGGGCCCTGCTTGAGACACTCTAAGAGTTAGGGAGCTGTGTGTTTTGTATCATCCCATTACATCACTAATGAGCTGCCCTCAGGAGGAAGGGCGGCGAGAGACGGAACAGCGGACAGAAAAAGACAGAGGAAGAAAATGAGTGCCAAAAGGAGGGGAGTGAACGAGAAGGGGGAAGGGAGACAGAGACCAGCTTGGGGACTTTTTCCTCTTCTCCCCTCCATATCCTTTCTCCAACACCTCTGAGTCTAATTGGACTAAAACTGTGATCTAATTAAATGTCCAATTAAAGCTCAGAGAGCAATTTGCCCACCGGCGAATCAGAGTACAGGGACATAATCAGCTGGAAAAACAAACAGAAAAATCAATGAAAGCAATGCGAAATAGAAAACAGAAAAAGCAAGAGATGGCAAAATAGGAAGAAGATGGGCAGATGAAATCAAAGTGCAGGGAGAGCAGTATGGGTGGTGATCGGACTGTCTTTAGACAAGGTTACCTCACAAAATACACATGTAGGGTTAGAAACCAAAATAACTACTCATATGTGGCTTTATTTGCTTTGCAGCTGAGTACAAGACAAAACACAGACTGGTAACAAATGCAACATTTCCCATTTTTTAGTCAGTAGTAACAGGCCTAATTTTACAGGAGAACTATGTGTAGACATTATTACGCTGTGCCTCAATTTGTCAATATTTTTTTTTACCATAAATAAATTATTAGACACGGCTTCTTTATTATTTTTCTCAAATGTAAAGAGTATCTTCTTTTTCTTTGTTTCATATTTCTGTGACTGTTAGATGACGCAATCCATCTGAGGACCTCCTATTAGGCTTTGGTCAATTATAAAAGGCATCTGTCATTATTTTGTATAGTTGGTATTAACTAAACAATCCCTTTGGTGCATCGTCCAGTATATTATCAGGACATCACTTGATGTTATTCTTATTTTTTTTTTTAGCTTTTAGGATGTTATAATTATGTTATGTAAAGTGTCTTTGAGTATCACGAAAAATGAAATGCATTATTTTTATTATCATTATGTAACATGCCATAAATAAAAATAGTGTTGTATTTCCAGAAACATCAATAATGGTCAAATACCTCTATTTCTGAAAACCTGGTTTGAACTTCATGTCTGAACTTTTTTCCTTTTAGAAACTTCTAGGAAAGATCACATTCATAAATCCATCATCAGACTCTGCAACCTTTAGTTGGAATAATAAATGATTTAATGAATTAGTAACTTTACACCAATTTGTCTTTTCTGCTCATAAAATAATCAGCCAATTTAAAGCTTGGTAGTAACATATAGTGAAGAGCTGGGCAATATATATAATTTCAGTTTGAATTAACATTACCATATAGTTTAACGCAACAAACACAGCATAAACAGCTCAACAAGTGTTTTCTTCATACCTCAGCAGATATTGTGATATATGTAACAATGCTGATAGATTATTTTTTGGGGTATATTCAGTCATATTTAGTGCTTATTTTCTTTCCATCTTAACAATTTAAGAAAGACATTCTGCGTCCCTTTGTTTCCCCCCTGATATTCAGACAGGAAGAGAGAGATACATCTTCCTCTGACTCCATCTGCGAGTTGCTCACACACTGTGAACCCCCTATGGACAGCTTTAGCCCATAAAATATTAATGCTGGGATTCAATTCAACATTCCACCTTAATCTTCTTAACAATTAGGCTGTTCCAGCACTATCATTTGGGGTTGTTCCACATAGTCTCAATGGTTTTACTCTAAAGAGAATTATAAATTGGTAGTACAGGAGAGAAACCAAAGTAACAAACAGATACAATCAATAACTACAGAAAATAAAACTCTTCTGGGATTCCTAAATCTTAATTAAATATGGCTAGCTTATCTATTTGTGTTGGATTCTCACCATGGCTGCGTTGAGGGGGACACTTCAGCAGATGTTTCTCAGCTCAGAGCATCCTTTGTGGGTGTGGATGCATGTCCAGGTCCCCTACCTGCCCTGATCCTGGCTCCTGCAGGGGAAGAGAGGGGGATCACTCACATACTGAGACCAGACCACCTGTTCCCACAAATAAGAGCCAGCATATCACTGCTCCTGTACTGAATACAGGCAGAGATGATGCCTCAGAGTGACATATTATTCTGGTTAACCAGTCTTCTCATCTGAGGTGGGATACTATTTTGTTTAAGTAATGCGTTGTTGAGTTTGTGGAGTCTGTGTTTGATAAAGCAGCAGCTACACATATACTTTCTTCTGGATTTAGTAAAACTATTTGCAGAGATGATCATCGAAGTATCTAAAGGTTTTCTACCTAAGTGTTGTGCTACAAAGTAAGTTCGAGTTCAATAACTTCAAACGCCTTGCTGGATGGTGGAGAACAGATCGAACAGAGTATTACAAAAAGTGAAACATAATGATGCAACTCCCCCCAACTCAAGATAAATCAGTTATTCATACGCGAGCTAAAGAACACATAACAAATGTGTGACAGTGGATGAACGATGTGTAACGTTATTGCTTTTGCATTCTAATAACTTGTCTTTTCCACTTCTCCTTCGTCGGTGTTATAGTTACCGTTTGATTTCCTTTCCTCTCCGATCAAACGCTTTGGAAAGCTTTCTTCCAACTAACTGTTCCCGTTGCATCGCCGACGTCTGGGTGACAAAACACTACAACTCCCGTTTGTGTTGTAAAGCAATGGAACCACCATGCTTGGAGTTTGGCCCTTCACCCGGGTTCAGCTGTTTGGCCGTTTCAAGTACTTCATTACCCACAAAGCCAAGCGATGCCCGGAAGTGTACTCGCGTTTCCGTGGTCACCGTGAGATCTGTTCGCCGTCGGTTTCCGCCTGAAGTCCAAAGCGGCGTCAAGACGAACTGGGAAGATTCAACACCACCACCTCCAATAACTAAACTATACAATGAAACTGCTCGCGATATCGCCCTCTCTCGATGTTCGCTTCGTCACAGTTGTGCTGCTGGTAAGCATATGTTTCTCAACCCAAGAATGTGCGTGCGATACCGCGTTTTTTGCTACAAGAGCAAAGAGCTAACGTGAAGCTAGCCAAGTAACGCTGGGCAGTTAGCTGCTAGCTAACCGATGAGCCTCTTCTGGCGTGTGACGTGACTTTTAAAGTGGGCAAGGTGACGGTCGAGGCAGCTCGCCCACTGCTGGATGTGTTGTTATTCATCTGGCTCGTTGAGGAGGCCTTTTGACTGGGTTTCACCAAACGTCTCCCATAACTAATCAAGTTATCCAGCTGCATCGTCAACTTAGCCGGTAGTGTTGAGTGACGTGAGCTGTCGCAACAAGCCAATGTCCCCGGTTTATAATGTAGATGTTACTCGCATAACACACCGTACAATCCGAACTTAAGAACTGGGTGCATGTGGGGCTCCCAATAACTTTGCTGAGGATAAATAAAGCATCCACTTAGCATAAGCTAGTGCAACATATTGACAGCAGATAGATACTTTGTAATTGCTTGCATGATTAGTTTAAGGGTTTTATTTATTTATTGAATGTGTTGATTTACGGCGGTTCATCAAGCTTTATAGTTGTTGTACGGATGCACACATTTATTGCCGGGACTCTTCGTGTATCTGTCACAGACTGTACGTCTCTCTGAATGGTGCTCGCCGGTTGGAGAATTCCTCTGTTGTGGCTCATTCTTATTGGCTCACAACCCGGAACTAGACACAGTGCGACTGTTCCGCTGTGGTGAGATTTTTGGGCCTGAAATGAAAACCTAAAACTTCTGAGTTGCAGGGAAGTGTCTTCATCGGTCTAACCACAATGACATTTCGTATCAGTACGCAGCTGTGTCAGACTATAAATGGTATAAATACATAGTAATTGTTTTAATTATGTTGATGCTGTTTAATTACAACTCTATGAAATGATTGACAGTTGACATAAATATTAGCAGCAACCTCCTATTTGAGTAATTGCTGATACACTTACGGACTTTTACCATGTATGCACACCTAATTTATATGTTTGTCACAGCCTCAAGGAAGATGACAACCGTCAAAATATCCTGTTTGAAGAGGATCTTGAGTCCCCAAAGCTCACACAGATGTTAAAGAGATAGTACAGACATACTTTGAAAGCATTGCAATTTTAAGTATTAAATACAGGGGGCGAAGTTAAATATGTGCAGTGGGTGTTGTGTGGATGACGAAACATGGGATTGCACTTGCAGCCTCAATTACATTATATATTAAAAGACTGATACTTTTGATAATATAGTCTTCTTTGGGCTTCTTTCATGACGTTGGCATTGTTTAACATAGGCCATTTTAATGAATGATTTAATTAAGTCTACAAATGCATTTTTTATTTGCATCTCTGGGTTTTCATTTGGCAATGAGCACCTCAACAATGTCGGTGTTCTTTCCCACATTTCCCCCTCCAATGAATGTCGTTTTAGACCTTACATTTCTCTGTGGTGTTTTCTTTCATCCATAATTAATTTATACAGCTTTGTAATCAAAGTTGAAATTCGGGGATCAGTTGGTACATTACAATTTCACAGTATTCTTTTTGTTGTTGTTATTCATCCAGAGTGGGATGTACATGAAAGAAAAATAATGGGTGTAGGATTAGTTTCCTAACAAAAAGTAATATCATTCTACTGACCATAGTTCTAGCTCACGTTCTCCAACAGGTAAATCATCAGAGAAAATATCTGAACAAAACAGGATTATTGTTTCATGGCCATATTATTAGAGTAAAGAGTGACTGAAAGAATATGAATGCAAATGCAGAACATGCAGCTTCAATTACGCATTAAGATGACACGTTGAATGATCTATGTGGAGCTCATAATCAGCTCTGCTGATTAATTTAAAGATTTTAAAATAATAATATTGTGCAATTGATTGAACCGCTAAAAAGTGTATGTGCTTAGAATGAAGCGTGGTAAGGAGCTACAGACGGCTACACACACACACACACACACACACACACACACACACACAGACACACACACACACACACACACACACACACACACACACCTCCCTTGTTGCTGAAAGTTGCAGATTGATTGATGGATGGATCTCATGATATTTATTATTGGTTGGAATTGGTTGGTACTAGCTTACATAAGCAACATTCCTAATTTGTTTTATAGGAGGATGATTACATAAAAAAAATAAAAAATGTTAGTACATGTTTAAGGATGTATTGATAAATGTGCACAATATGAACAGCAATGCGATCTCAAAGGGTTAAAATGGCCTTTAAGAAAAATTTCGTGAATTTCCTCTGGGAAATACTTTGGAAAGGCTTTTGTTATCTCATTCAACTGTCTTCAGCATATGTTCTCCCCTTAACCACATAGTCAACCAGCATGCATGTATTTTTATGTTTTAATCGTTGATCTATTTCTTCCCCTGCCTGCAGGTGATGGGCCTTTCAACTCCCGGACAAGCAGAAATCACCAGTCTGGATTCAGGCAACATTGATGACGTCCTAAGTAAGGCTTAAAGCTTTGTTTATATTTGCACTTTGCGCCGTAGCAACGAGCCTCCGCGGATGGCGAGTGAGCGCCGAACATAAACAAAGTTGTTTATGCTTTATGTGCGGTGCACTGCATTATTCTCCGAAAAGACAGAGGCCGTACCAACAAAATTAACTGAAGAATCAAAAAGACAACAAGTGTAACCCAGAGATATGTCCATATATGGCCCAGAGACTGTAGGTGGAACCGGCAAAAAAAAAAAAAACAACCTTCAGGAGTGATTTTAATTATCTGTAAATAATGAGTATTAATGACCTACTGTATTACCTTTTTACAAGCCCTGTAAAGAAACAAGTCAAGTATAACATGCATTATAAGGAAACAATGGTTGAATATCCTGTAAGCAATGTGATTTGGATGGAAACATATATACCAAAATGAAGATTTTTAAGACTCTCTAAAGCAAATTGGCCTTCTTAAAAATAATGTTTTTATCAGTTAACTAATTGTGAAAATCACGTGATTGGGCATGCCAAGTTACACAAATTCAGAGGTGCAACTTTCACTATGGAGAGTATAAACTAAGCTTTAGCTTGGCCTAAAGACAGGAAACAAAGCATATCAGCTTATTTTCTTGTATTTCTTTCTCTTGTATCTAGATTTTGGCAAGGAAACAAATAAGCATATTTCCTAAAATGTCAAACTATTCATTTAATACTAATTCATGTTTAACAAGGCGTATATTTATTTCCTGTTTGTGTTCCCTTGCAGATAATGCTGGAGTGTCTATAGTCAATTTTTACGCAGACTGGTAAGTGTGCCGTTTCTCTCTCCCACCGTCATTGCATGTCATGGATGTGCAAATGAGTTTTGCTCCATAATGCTGACTTTTTCTATGAATGCCTCATGGTATAATTAGATAACTGTCATTGACAGTAGAGAGTTTGTTGATTTTTTTACATAGTTTGTCTGTTTCTCATTTGGTTTAATTAATTGATGGATTGTCAAAGGCAGAAATCTTTTGCCAACATTGGCATATACGGAAACATTAAGTCCAATGGATCTGAAAAGGTCTATATAATTTACTTTCAAATTATGGAAATTGTTTTAGCCTAACACCACTTCCCCTGCCCGGCTTTACAGGTGCAGGTTCAGTCAGATGCTCCATCCAATTTTTGAGGAGTCCTCCAACATAGTGAGGGAGGAGTTCCCTGAAACCAAGCAGGTGGTGTTTGCCCGTGTCGACTGTGACCAACACTGTGAGTGTTACTTACCTTTTTATTTGTTTTTAGTGTTCTTTAACATTGTCAAGAAAAGTGCCAAACAACATACAATGAACATTTAACACTTATTGATCTTTTTTTAATTTGCGTAACCGATAAGTTACAAATATTGAGACATGCCCAACACAAGTTACCAGAGCTATACCATTTATTTATTTGATATACAGCCAAAGTATTTATTTCATAACAATGTGAAACAAAGACAAGTGAACACATTTAAGTGAGTATGAAGCTTAAACTGGAAAATGTGTTTATGTTTTCTTACTTACTTTTTGACATTCAAATTATGATTGGAAATAATATTAATATATGGAGGGTGGTTGTTTATGGGTGAAATCACATGCACACACTCTTACTATATTTGATGCACATATGTCCACATAGATGCCCTGGACACCAAAGCACTGAAACATAAACCGCCAGCCTCAGCCTTTTGAGATAAAGCAAATTAAAGAGAATTATTGATGACCTGCAAACTGTTTGAAGACTAATGACAAAACTGCTGCTTCCTGTGAAGACGGGAGGCTTAGAGACACCCCGCAGGGAGATTGACACCTGCCACACACACACACACACAGTATTTACTCTTGGCAGGGGGCAGCTTTCATGTCGGAGATCAGAGCTCAGAGCTGACTGAAGGCAGTGTTTTCAGACTGAGGTTTAACTGCCGTCTCTGTCACTCCTCCGCTCCTCATCCACCCATCCCCATGTGCTTTTACTCAGCTTCTTCCTCTTCATCAATTGATTTGTCCTTCTTTACTTAACTTCTCCCCTGCCTCGCTGTGTAGCGGACATAGCCCAGCGGTACCGCATCACCAAGTATCCAACATTGAAGTTGTTCCGCAATGGGATGATGATGAAGAGGGAGTACAGGGGTCAGAGGTCAGTGGCGGCCATTGCTGACTTCATCCGCCAGCAGCAGGTCGACCCAGTGAAAGAGATGAACTCAATGGAGGAGGTTAATACTCTGGATGTGAGTGGCACACACAAAACACCACAAATTGCCACATTCATAGGAAAAAGAAACAGTATAATTTATTTGTACTTTTTATGACCTTTTTATTCAACAGAGGAGCAAGAGAAACATCATAGCTTACTTTGAAAAAAGGGACTCGGATAACTACCACACTTATGAAAAGGTTTCCAACATCCTTCGTGATGACTGCACGTTCTTGGCTGCCTTTGGGTGAGACCATCTTCATTTTAGTCTTAGATTGAATTATTTAATTCCCATTTGTCTTTAAATCTTCTTATCTGCTGTACTCTTATAGAGCCGTATCTGAGGCCGAGCGCTTCAGTGGGGACAATGTAATCTACAAGCCAGTAGGGGAGAGCACCCCTGACATGGTCTACCTCGGCTCACTAAGCAATTTCGACCTGACCTACGCTTGGGCCCAGGACAAGTGTGTGCCTCTGGTTAGGGAGATCACCTTTGAAAATGGAGAGGTTTGTTACCTGCTTTTTTTATATAGAGCATTGTCTGATTGACCTTTTGCGGTTTTATCTGATGATAAATGTGTAAATATGGACATCTAGATGTACCACCGCCTGGAGGGTATTTATGGAGTCTGTGTGGGCAGCCCATCTGTTGAGCCACGGAAAGGCCCTGACTCCATCTGTCTTTGACACTGTGTGTGTATTTGTGTTTTCCCAGGAGCTGACTGAAGAAGGAATCCCTTTCCTCATCTTATTCCACGTTAAAGAAGACCCAGAGAGTTTAGAGAAGTTCCAGCATGAAGTGGCTCGCCAGCTCATCAGTGAGAAAGGTGAGGCTGTGTGTTTGTGGCATTTTGTTCCTATCATTACTCATGAGCCAAACAGCTGTGTGTTCAGGAGTGGTGTTTATGACCTTGGTGTCTCCTCTTCAGGGTCTATAAACTTCCTGCACGCAGACTGCGAGAAGTTCCGGCATCCTCTGCTTCATATCCAGAAAACTCCTGCTGACTGTCCTGTCATTGCTATCGACTCATTCCGACACATGTATGTCTATCCCGACTTTAAAGATATCAAGTGAGTACCACCTTTCACTTTCGCTTTAAAATGAACTGTATGTGAGAAGCAATATAGTCCTTAAATATGCACAATATTATCACTGTCTGATACATTATTTAATTGTGTTGTCATTTCAAACAATACCAATACATTTTATTTATTTTGCAATACCCCATGTGTGCATCTCCCTTTACACATTTAGTAAAACGTTTCTGAATAGCAGCTGGTGATTTCTTCCTGCAGAAAGAAATAGCCAAATATAAGTGAAAGCTTAACACAAATGCAGCTGTAATTAACAAATGAATCACCCACATGTCAAATTAGTTTGATATATTCAGCAATCTTTTGGACATTTTTGAGCAATTATTGCTGGATTCTGATACCATATTATATGAAAATGTTCATAACGAGATCTCCCTAAATTAATCCCATTACATTTCATTCATTCATTATACACACACACACACACACACACACACACACACACACCATAATCCACTGTGCACTCAACAACAGAGAAATGTCACACCTCCTAAAATCTGTTCTTTATGAATGGGCTAGGACACTGGAGCTAATGTGACATGATTTGGCACGTGCAATAAGTGCTAAACTAATCCAGTCTAATCTAATTTTATTTTACTTATTCTGCCCCCCACCACACGGTCTCCCCCAGTCCCCAATCAGAGTTTGATCAGATAGACAGAAGCCCCGAGGACTGACCAGCCCTCCACAACCTAATTACATCACATCAACCCCACATGTGGCACACAGCTTGGAATTACATTAGCACAGTGTATGCTTTGTAAAAGACATGCAGACTGACTGGTGAGGATGGAGGATGATACGTATGCGTGCGTGTGTGTGTGTCTGCATGCTGCTCTGACACACGGGGTTAGCTGTGACTGGAGACCTGCTCTGCCTCTGTGATATGACAACAGCTCATGACCTGTCGTTAATAAGCACACTTCACAGGACAGCGTTGATATGGATTAATTCTGCTTCATGACACGTCCGCAGGGGCCGCTTCTGCCACAAGCCGTTTTGTCTCATATCAATTTTATTGCTGAACTTTGTGTGTTGAAATGCCTTTGTCAAAAAGACTGGCTTTTGTATGAGGGATTCAAGATAAGATAAGATCTCTTGGAGCCAAACAGTATTCTATTGCTAATCAAATTAATGGTCTAGCCCTGTTGTACGAGTCATGAACAGATAGTAGGAATCAAGCCATAAGGGAAAAAAACTCAATCTCAATGAATTTGGAGTTTAAGTGTGTTACGGAAATCTAATAACGTAAAGTTAGATAACTTAAATTAACTTGATATTCAGGTCATACTGTATCAGCATGGCTTTTCAATTTTTGAAATTCTGGGGGTCACAGTTGCCTAGAGATCTACACGCAGGTGGCCGTCCAGGGTAACATTCTCCATGAGAACACCTGACCGTGTCACACCATGACTGTCACGTCCCCTTGACCTTATGGACCAACCAGAGTAGTTTGTCCATTAATTGCAGGTTTGCTGATTTGTACCCTGGGTCCTTCTCAAGTGACCGTTCACCCCAAAACCTACTAATGAATGAGACTGAAGTTCAAATATCAAGTGTCATTTATTTGAATCTGATTTCAACCACTTGCATGAACACAACTCCCAGAAATAAATAAGATATTTAGGATACAAGTATACAAAAATGTTCTTGCATGATGTCCAATGTGTGTTTCTGTGTTGTTTTTTTTCTAGTATTCCTGGCAAGTTGAGACAGTTTGTGCTGGACCTTCACTCTGGAAAGCTGCACCGAGAGTTTCACCACGGCCCTGATCCCACAGACAGTACGCCAGGACAGGTCAGACAGCAGCACACACTAGTAAGGAGACACTGAAAGCTGGTTTTACCTCGTCATGTGAACACTGTTTGTTCTGACTTTTACCCTCAGGAGGAGACGGGAGAGGAAGTGGCCAGCAGCCCTCCAGAGAGCTCGTTCCAGAAGCTGGCGCCCAGTGAGACTCGCTACACCATCCTCAGTCGGGACCGCGACGAGCTGTGACCTCAACAGCCTTCGAGTGATCCTGTGACTCAATGCCATGCCCCAGGGTCAGGGAGGGGGTTAGGGTTGGGACAGGCCGCGGGACAGAACAGCAACACCCAACACCCTTACTGAAGAGATAGCTATGAGACGAGGAGGAGAATGAAGAGGAGGAGAAAAGGGACAACAGAAGGAGTTCAGTCCACGACACAACCATGTTGGAATAACCTATATTTTCATAACTCTTTCACAAACTGTTTTTATTTTGGATCAAAAGGTAGGAGGGGGGGGGGGGAGAAGAAATTGTGTTTGGCAGGTGTTAGGGCCATTAGGACATCAAAAGAACAGTTTTTTATTTTATTTTTTTTGGAGCTTGTAAATATGTTTGTGCTACATGGGAGTCTCATTGTTGGTCTAAATTAAATACAGAGTTTTCTTTATTTTATTCCTTTCTTTTACATCACCCGGCTTTTTGTAGAGTAAAATAACAGCGCAGTCCCCTCCCTCCAGTTGTAAGGTTCTTATCTGTGGGTAGTCCAGTTCAGCCTGTGTGATAGGAGACGTTTGTTGTTTAGTCTCACTGACCTCATGGCTGCATCTCAATATGAACAACTCTGGTCTAATTCCTTTGTACATTTGTAAGTTATAACAATATACCTGTTTGAAGTAGCTTTATCTCCATATCTTCTCCACACACATTCTGAAGGAATAGAAAAATACAATTTTAAATGTTTAGTCGTGGCCACTTCTAACCATGACTTGACAGAAGATAAAAAGACAGAGCTACTTCAGCCTATTGAGATGCACCCCTTCTCTCCCTGGTACTAAATGGTTATAGATCATGTTGTCTCTTACAGTGCTTATAAAAAGTATTGCCCCCTCTGACATTTTTATGCGTCACTGTTCAACAAAACTGAATCACAGTGGATGTAATTAGTTTTGTTTTTTTCTCAACAATCAACAGCAAATACTGTAATGTCGAAGTGAATGAGCCTTCTGGCCATGATACTACATTGTGTGTTTAGTTAACGCCAGAACCACAACATCCCCATCATGAATCCTGGTGGTGGTGGCAGCAGCATGCTGTGTGGAGGCTTCTCGGCAGCCGGCCCTGGGCAGCTTGTGGGGGTTATCTTTATGCAGCAAGACATACATCTACAACCCCAAACATTATGCCACATCTACACAGGATTTAAAAGAAGAATGTGAAATAATTATTTTCCAGATGTGTAATACTGTTACAGACCTATTGAAGTAGACCTAAAGGCTGTAACTGCTGCCAAAGGTGCCTCTTTTAAGTATTGTCTTGAAGGACATGGAAACTTGTGCAATCGGGAATTATTATTTTTTTGTTCCCAAGAAATCTGAACATCTTATTTTTCTGTTGAGTGGCTAAAATGCTTTTGAACTCCACTACTGTAAAACGTTAAGTCAAAGGGGGCTGGATACCTATTTAAAAAGCACAGTATTTGCCATAACACCTGAGTTTGCAATTATGTACGTTCAAATTATTCTGAATTTATGAACTGGCTGTTGTTTTTGCTTTTACCTGCTGTCAAATGTGTCATCATGCTGGGGGAGAATAAACTGCGTCCTTCCCAGTGTTTTAAAAAGCCTAGACGAGGGGAAAACCCCATGTGATAAACGGTGGACATTTACAGTCTGCCACTTTCTACAACTTCTCTTAAAACTGGTTTAGTCTCTTTGAGGTTTTGGTACAAGTTCAGTTCCCTGAGATGCTCCGAGTATGAATTAATCCAGAAGCGGAAGCCAGATTAAGAGTGCGGGGAATCATTGCTAAATTAGTACTGTGCATCTCTGCCCTTCCATAGAGGCCTACAGAGGCCCGCTTAGTGACATATCAGCCCACATACAGGAGAGCAACAGGGGGAGTGTGATGCCATTTCTAAACCAGTCATCTCACAGGGGAAGAACAGTACAAAAATGAAAAGGTAAATTAAAAAACATTTTACAGAATACTGTTGTCTGAAGATTTCTATGTCAGTCTCTGAACGGTGTGATATTTATCCAAGAAATGACCTTATTGAATAGAAACATTTTATTTGCATCAGTATCATCAATACATGGCAGTTTGTTCCACTCCAGTCCCTGAAGTGATCTGGATAGTGGCACTTTGGTGCTTTATGTACAGTTTTCCGCTGACAAGTTGCAAAAGCAGTATAGTAAGTATCTTTAAACAGTATAATTAATGCAAACATTGAAGCATTTCCACTTAAACACTTTAATTGAATGTAACACCACATTATTTCTCTCCATGTATAATTGTAGTGCAGCTGTTCACATTCGGATATTATTTTCTGCATAAAGGAAATGCTGAAAAAGAATAATGGGAAGAAAAGTGGCTAGCTTGAGGAACAACCGGAGTTCTAATAAACGGCATGATTCATGCTCGATACATCCACAGGGGTTGCGAGTGTCGGCACCGGTTCGTCACAGCATCCTTACAGAAAGGTATAACTGAGGCTTTAGTGATGGCATTTGAAAGAATACAAAGATGTATTTTAGTAAATAGATGCGATGTCATGCTGACACACAATAAAATATGTAGTTCAGAATTCAAAAATAATTTGTGTGTCTAAACTGAGATAGACGTCCTCACAGACGAACCATTCACACCCGAACATCCAGCTGTTATTGCAGAATTGTTTTTACAACAGTGCATGTGTCCAGCAAAGCCCAATGACGTCTCTTTAAGGCACTGTGATGCCGCCTGAGGTCCAGTCTGTGCTTCTGATTGGTCGGTCAACACTGGCGCTTCGGCAATTAGTCGGGACTTGGAGTCAGAGGCCGGACCAGAACTGTTGGGTCATTTGTCCTTGTTTGACTCCGGCGGCGCTGTCAGTTGTTTCATCTGTAGATCCACTTGGGCTTTGCGGTGTTTCTGGACCAGTTTTCCACTTGCAAAGCCCAGGGCCCCCCCTCCCAGAGCCGCAGCCAGCCCTGCAACTTTGAATCCAGCCAGCAGGCCAAGTGGACCTCCTAACACACCGCCCAGCAACGCCCCGGCAACCGGCAACACCGTCAACTTGTAGCCAACCGCCTAGGGAGAGACAGGAAGAAGAGATATGGTCTAGTTTAATTTAACGTCCACATACTTTGCCTTTTGAGGCATCAGCACTTTGTGGCTTCAAGACATTCTGCGTTAGAGTTTGAACGTGTCTATCCTTTCATGATTACACCGACCCACAAAAAAGCCTGCATGTGTAAATGTAAATCAACATTTCCTTTGCAGCATCAAAGAGTTTTCATTATATCCATTTAGGAGAAATCGGAGAGATATGGCCCGTGTGTTATTACGGCTGTTATCATCAGACTGGAAGGTGCTCTTTGCTGATGACAATTAATGACACACACACACACACACACACACACACACACACACACACACACACACACACGATTAACACTTCACCGTTAAATTAATCTAGTTCTAAAGCGAGCATTGCTCACCACCCCTGTGGCAGTTGAGGGAATTTTAATTTCATCTGAGCTGAGTTAAAAGGACTCTGGGCACAGGTTGTACAGGCAGGAGGAACTGTGTGTGTGTGTGTGTGTGTGTGTGTGTGTGTGTGTGTGTGTGTGTGTGTGTGTGTGTGTGTGTGTGTGTAATGCTGTTTGACCTGATGACAGATTACACACTTTCAAACACATTAAAACATCTGACACTCCTCTCATCTGCTTTATCCCCCCCCCTCCTCCCCCCGTCTAATGTGCAGCCCACTACATCTACCAGCAACCTTACAGAGGGCAACCTTTATTTGCGCCTCCAATTGGGGGAATTAAATTTAAAATAACAATGTCCAAAGAATATTTAATTATTTGTAGCATTTACTTCAGAAAGTTCAAACTGTTAAAAGAGTTGTTGTACTTACCTTGTATCGGTATCCAGCTATAATATTTTGGTTTTATTTGCTTATTTTGATAGACCAGTCTGACATTTCTGCTGCCATCCAAAGACAATGGAGGCGAATGGAATGATGCCCACACAATTTAATTTAAGATGAAATTAAATGACATTCTTTTCGCAAATTGTCTCCAAGTTTTATTTCCACGTGTACTGATACTCATGGACACTGTGGGTTGTTAGCAAATGTCACAATCCTTGATAGAAATGTGTTTTGCATATAACTCTCTGATAGTCAGATCTCAATATGGTTAATAGATGTATGTGTGTGTGTGTGTCTTTTGTAGATGAACAAAAACAGGTGATTTATTCTGAGTATTACAGACAAAAAGTTCAACATTTCAAGTGCGTAAAATGTGTGAACGAGGGCACTGAGTTGTCCTTCGGAGTAACACTCAATGTGTTGTGTACTGAATTGATTTTGGAAGGCCAAATGCCGCTCCTGAAAAACTATTAAACAGTCATTCAAATCCTTTCTTAGTGCTACACACACACACAAACACATAGACCCTCATCCTACCTCTCTATCACTCTTCCTCCCCTCCACTCCACTCCTCTCGATCCCTCTCCTCTCTCTATTTCCTTAATTGCAGCTTTCCTCCGTATTCGAACGGATCAATAGGGACAAATGCTGTGGAATGGCTGGGAGGCAAAGTGCCATCGATCTCCCCATCTCCCAAACACTACACACACACACACACACACACACACACACACACACACACACACACACACATCAGATCATCAGGCCACACACACACATACACACACACACACACACACACACACACATCAGATCATCAGGCCACACACACACACACACCTTCCCCAGGCTCTTGGTCCCCTCCTCCACGTTGGTAGTGGCTGTGTTGACGCTGTCTTCTATGCTGTCAATCTTCTCCTGCTGGGACTGATGCACACACACAAACACATATTAACACGCACACACACTCAAGTAATCACATTCACCTGCAGATACACACACACACACACACACACATGTGAAAGACCTACCACCTGTTGTGTATTAAGCTTTCTTCTATCTCTCCAAATTCTAACTTGTTAACACAGGAAGGGTGAATGAGTGTGTGTGGACGTTGTAGGTATATTCAAAGGAGATTTCACTGGAGGGGGGGGGGGCTCTGTGTTTGTGTTATTGTGTAGATCTCATGAAATATTCAGAGAGGCAGCTGTCTCTCTCCATGTGAGGGCTGGATGGACACAGTGACGAAACAACAACGGGAGTACTTTTCTTCTTCTACTCTTCCTCACCTTTTCTCCCTCTTTCACATCCTCACGCTAAAAGTTATTTGACAGATTCAGCTATGTCGGTCTTTATAACCTGACTGAAAACGGACCGTTTAACCCCTCACTACTCCGATTCACAGATTAGATCTTCATCTCTCATTTTCCGTCGTGATATTTTCTCCCTTAAAAGCAGCAGTTTCACCAACAAGATAATTGAACTGCAACTAACAATTATTTTCATTATTAATTCTTCTGCTGGTTATGTTCTTGATAACACTGTGAAACATGCACATTATAATTTCCCACAGTCCAAGGTGCCATCTTCACATGCTTGTCTTATCAGTTTGCTTTTATATGAAACAGGAAAAATCCTCAATCCTCCCGTTCAAGACAAAAAAAAGACTAAAGCAGAGAGCCCTCGTGGCTTGAGGGTGAGGAACGTCCCTGGTTCAAGTTCGGTCAGGTACCTTTGTTGCATTGCTACATCCTTTGTTACCTGTTATTATCTAATAAAGGCCTAAAATGCCCAAACATGATGATACAAAATAATTAGAATAGAAAAATAAGATGACAAACACAACTGTTTCTGATTAATTTCCTTTCCAATAATGTGTTGAATATGTTCAGATGTTTTGGTGCAAACTTAGATTTAAAATAAGTGTATTCTTCTTTGAAAACACTAGTTGGCAAAACGGTCTCATTCCAAGGTCCATTCAACCGTTGTTGAACAAGAAAAGAGACATTTTAACTAATCCATGACAACTGGACATACTCCCATCTGCTTGGGAAAATTGTAGAATTTGGTTTAAAGTGCCATTAAATGGGCTTTGTGGCGAATTTAACATACTTTTTACATTTGTCATATTATTTATTTAATACCTTAATGGTAACTGTACCTCATAATCTCATGGTCTTCTAATATGAGAAGTATGAGCTGTCAAATTCAATAAGTATCTATGGTGGAAGTTAGTGCCAATAATAATAATCTTGTGATTAATTGACTTGTGCATGTACGAAAAAGTTGAAGTTTTGGTCAAACTTGAATCATTTAAAAATTAAAGAAATACATATTTTGCTTAAATGTTTTTGTTTTATTTTATATTATAACATCCTCTGTTTTGAAGCCAAAGTGATTTATTTCAATAAATTAAAAACATTAACTTTTTTTATTGAACTGAATAAGCAATTGTCATACATGAATTTTTGCGTTTCATACAGCACAATCGCAAGATGAGCTCATAATGGTGCGGCCTGAGAAGACACACAAAGAGAAAAGCTACAGGTAAGGACACAGACACCGGAACAGCCACTAACGTGACGCATGCACAGACACAACTACACTCCCACTCCACTGTGGCTGAGAGCTGGAATGGAATATTACTCCCCTAACGACGTCTGTCACCCTTGAGACACCACAATAACATGTCTATGCTCTTTCTGCCCCCCCCCTGCTAGTTTTTTTTACACTCACTACATCTTCACTCTCGGTCTCGGTCTTTTTCACTGTTAATCTCTCCTTTGCTCGGCCTCACTGCTTCTCTTCTTCTATCCCTGAGGATAGAGTGATAATCTGAGCCGTCTGTTCTCCACCTGCTCCGATGTATCCATTGTTCCCCACCTCTTCCCCCGTGGACAACTCGCCGTCCTCCCCCAAATCTATCCTCCTGCCTCGGTGAAGGGCCTCTGGGGCCTCAGCGGTAGTCCTGAGCCGATCTGTGTCACCTCCTCTCCGAGGAACTTTACCAGGCAACACAAGCACACACTGTCGAATACGCACCACTTCCTCTGCCACATTGTTTTCGTTCACAGGGGCAACTGTGCACAAATTCACGAGAAACGTGAATGTGGCAGCCAGGAAGTACACAGTAATGTTCAGTGTTCGTACTCACATGGACGAGCAGAGAGAACTCCGTCACCAAACCACTCAGTTCCTTCAGATCCTGAGAGAGAAAGAATCACCGCATTTATTTCATTGTTATGTTTATCGCACAAGTCCACAGCTACAGTACGTCTAAACGGTCAGTGTCTGGGATTGACAGTCACTTTCACTAATGGACGTGAATATTAATGTGTACTGTATGTGTCACAGTAGAGCAGGGAAGAGGGGTCAGTGGCATTAGATGATCTTGCAGTGACGATGAATAATGCACGTAACCATAGCAACGTTTAGTAGAGCCCAAGGATGGAAACCACTTTATTGTACTTTGTGTTGAGTGCTTTGGTTTTAGATCAACCTTTTTCACAAAAAACATTTGTAAATCTCACAGCAGGAAAAGCACAATTCTTCATTTTTAATTATTATAGTATAATATCATGATGGTTGAATTCTATTTTGCTGCTTTGGTTTCAGGGTTATTGTGCATGTTTAACAACTATCAATAACAATAAAAAAAAAAAACCAAAGAAATAAACAAGTTCAAGGTATGAATCATTAATACTGCCAAAAATCTTTCGGCAAGATTTCGGGGAATAGTTTTGCTATTTACTCCAGTTAAAGAGAACTTGATGATGCTTAAAGAGCAAAGCTGAAACAATACATTCAACTCACATGGACAAGATGGAGACAGACAATTACATTATTAACATGAAGGATGATGCTACAACACAAGAGCTAAGATGTGGGAAGTGCCTGTCCATGTTAAATCGATTACTTGGAGTTTTTTTTATTTCTTATTTGACAGGAAGTAAAGCTTACCTAAACTAAAACCTTGTTTTGCTGCACACCTCAAAAACAAGGGTCTATAACAACAGTAAAGCAACAACCAACAACATTTACTTTGATTATTTTCACTATATTTTGACTATAAATGTAAGATAACTTAAAATAAACTATGATATCCAGACTGTATGTTAGGGTCCAGCCCTCATACCTCTTCCAGGTTGTCCCAGGACTCAGCCGCGCTCTGATCAGCAGGGATTTCTGGAAGGTAAAGCTGAATTTGCTCGCACATATTGTCATCAGCGTGGCAACTGCTGGACACACAGCTGGACGGCTGAGCGGCAGGTGGTGTCGCTGGCGCAGGCTGCGGCACGGGGTTAGAGTGCAAAAGCAGGAAGTCTCGTGCGGCGGCTGATGCCCGATCTCTGACTGGCCTGACAAGCGCTTCCAAAGCGTCAGCGTCTTCAGCACGAACTCGCGTGCACAGCTTCTCCATCTCTCTGACGTTAGCTCTCAACTGCTGCAGGGAGACAGGAAAGAAGCAGTGTGATGTCTGAACATGTTCAGAGAGGGACAAACACACATTGAATGAAAAGCATGGTACTAGGATGCGTGACTTGATTAAGGGACATACTGACAGACCAGGGACAACCTGTGGTAACATCTACCCCTCACTGCAAAAACACACAATGTTAACGAGCCATTCAAATAATATTAATTCATCAAAATAAAAAATAAAATCATTTGGATCCTAAACTTCAAAATGAATAAACAAATCTACACAAAATCTTCAGACAAAAATACGAGTTCTTGTTCATTTTGCCGGTTGCCCAAGTTGGAAAGAAGTGCTCCCAATAAGCTGTTCTAGTGGTGGGAAATGCGTGTGCGTGTGTGCGTGCGCTGGGGTGTGGACTTAATAAGGTTCAGATATGAGGCTGGGGACCACAAGGCCCCTCATCCCACCGTGCCCTGAGGGTGACAGGAGGATTACATCCCAGCCGTCAACCCTCCAGGCCGCAGCCCGACCGCGGCTCAGGGGGTCAACGCGCTGCCGATAACCCATTCTGCTAATTACACAACATGAATAAACATACATGCATACACTCGTCCTTGTGTGCATAAAACTGAAAAACTAATTAACACAGCGACAGTCAGGGCAGGCACAGCCTGCAAATTAACCGTGAGTGTACGACACGGACAGACCAACCAAACACATTCTCAGTAGCAGATATTCTATCTATGCTATGGAATATGAGCACACATGCACACCCGTCTAAAGCAGAGTAGACTAACCCCGACTCTGGATTAACACCATGAGGACATGGTAAAGCACTCTGCGCGTGTCCCTGGAGTTTGCAGGATAATGGTGAGAGGATGGGTTGTGCCTGTTTGGAGTTATTTCACCTTCAGAGACATAGCGGCTTCCAGGCAACAACATCCTCTGAGACATTTCACACCCACCATGTGAACAAGGCAGCAAGTACTTACACACACACAAGAGACGATCCATTGGAGGTTTGGCAACAACCCTTTCCTTGCCCTGATTTTTAAGAGTGAATTTCTATTCAGAAAGTTCCTTTAGTTGTTCAAAACTGATCTATTCTTTTTATGTATTTCAGATGCGTGTATATGTTTTTCTGGGCAAGCTAATTATTTATCCTCATCAGATGGAGTGGCTCAGTTGCCATGGAGATGGTTTTAGATGTTATCATGTGACTCATGTGAAATACGTTGGACCGTGTGTTGAGTCAACGCAGAATGTTGAGAATGTTTTTTGTCAAGCGTTTGATCCACAAAAAGTAATCTTCACTTTGCTCATTGTGGGGTGGCGGGTGTTCAGTTTCTCTGGTCATACCTCAGTTCAAGAAGACACTTCTATCCTTCACTAATATACTTAACTGGATAAAGATGCCACTCGGTGTCTCAAACTGGAAAAACTGACCGCCACAAATCAGGAAATGTCAAGTTCCTCCAGAACTGAACTCCTCAGCTTCCAGACAATGTGAGATACAAATGTACTATACAGTTGCAGCGTCATGCTTGTTCAGGGATTTTTGAGAGACATCATCATCCAATCAATGCTCACATTCACATGTCGGCCAGGCTCTGGCTCGGGTAATATAACACACGCATACAACAATGCTTTAGTTTACGGAGAGGTATCTTATACCTGAACCGTTCTGCTGGCGTTGATATGCTCCAGATGAAGCCGGTCCCATTGCTGGCTTTGTTGGTACTGCGGAAATGAAGGAAAAACTATCTGTTATCCATCTGTGGACACCAAGAGTGTGGATGTGAGGGTGCGATCATGTGTCTAGCCAGATTTCAGCTGTCACCTTCAGTATGTTATTGTGGTGTTTCTGCAGCCTCTCCAGGTCCGTGGGTAGAGCCACTTTAATGAACTTGTGGATTGGTGCCTCCAGGCGCCTCAGTGTCAGCTTGTTGCCTTCCTCTGCCATGTGTCCTGCTGACTGCCCACAGCCAACACCTCGATGGAACTTAGACACTGCACCTGCTCAGCTTTATATCACTGCCCCCACAGACACTGTACATACCAGCAGAGCAGGATTTTAATAAATACATAAATCAAATGAATAAACTATGCAACACATGCCCACACATCTGAAATTGGCATCTCCATAAGACTAATCCTTTTTTTCATGCCAACATATTTCAATGAAAAGAATAACTAAAGTATGACTTACAAGATACACCGACAGTATAAACGAAACTGGGGAACTGTGACTTACAATTAATCAGTTCATCAGTTAAAATACTTGACAGATTCATCAATAATGAATACAATGGTAATAATAAGATACAATCTGTTGTTGCAACCGTAGTCTACGTCACACTTTGTCATTTAAATGTTAATCACGATGATTTATGATACACCTACTGTGTAGTTAGAGAGGGTATTTTAACGGCTATTAGAAGCACATACCAATACCGACTAAGATTTTCGGGCGACCTATTCTCAAGGTCGTTGCGCGCGCCACTATATGTTTATGTTGCTGATGTCACAGTCAAGAAACAGTTCATTCATGTGTGAGGTAACTGGTCACACTTCAAACACCTGGGTGGAAACTGTCACGCAACCTGTTTGGCGACTCGTTCTCGTATTACTTCCTTTGAGGCGAAGCACTGATTCAGCCAGACAATCACGAACCACCGTAAACGAAACAAAAAGGTGCATGTACGTTTTTAAAACTGGCAGCTCCAGCGACACTTACCACTGAAGATGTCACTCGAGGATGTAACTTGTGTTCGCTAAAGACTGTTATGAACCTCCATGCTGTTGAGGAAAACATCTGCTGGTTTCCGCCAACGATTTCGTGTTTTTCTGACACTTTGCTGTTTGTAAACAACTCTTTTGCCAGTGCGTCTGCGAAAAGGTTCCGACCTCCCCCAGCGCCCACAGCATTGCGTTCCTCATCGCCGTTCCCCGGGACTGCTCCGCCGACCACGAACGACCAGTCACTGACATTCCTAAAATATAACAGTGTTTATTTATCCTATTGATTATATTTGGTCGTGTTGTTTGGAATTAGAAAGGTGCAGCATATAAAATAAATAACAAGGAGCCTAGAAACATTATAGACTAGCAGGCCGGAATTCATCTCTCTCTCTCTCTCTCTCTCTCTCTCTCTCTCTCTCTCTCTCTCTCTCTCTCTCTCTCTCTCTCTCTCTCAATTCCTCAGACATTGCAAGGAAATGTAATTCAACATTATTTATTTTAGATCAATATATTTCTCAGGTCATGTTGCTAGCCACTTGTATTTATTGTTTCTCTCCATGGTTGCATACAGAAAAAGATTACAGGCAATGTTTTTACAAAAGCAACAACAAATGCAGTATTTATTTATGTTGTTTTAATAAGTAATTGTAAATATGAATCTGGTTATCATTGCCCATCATTAGCGACTGGGACCCAGAAAGCATTCCCCTTTTTATCCCATTATGGTGAAACTTATATACTCGATATACAGTTTCTGCTATCAAAGTGATCAGAAGTGAATTTTGTTCCAATCCATCAAATATTCAATAAAAAATAATCCTGCTATGACATAAGGCTACATGTTTTTGTACTTTGGGGTTTAACGGCTTCTGTGCTTTTTAAACACTAAATATAATATAAATACAAAATTACTGTGGGGTCACTATGTTACAGCAACATGAACTAAAATGTGTGACCTTTCAAAATGTGACACAATTACTCTTGACGGCCAGACTATCAAATTTATGGGAATGTGGTAATATTTCAAGCAGTGGCGATACTTCAGAAAGTCCTATTCAGAAAGTCCTATTCAGATCACAGCCCCAGACCCCTCATCACTGAATAACACAGATTTGATAGTTATAATAACTAAAGGTCATAGGACAGAGATGGGTGAGTTGATTTCATTTGACATATTTGCAAAAGTGTTTTATTGTTTGTCATTTCCATTTAGCTGTTCACAGTTGATACCATCAATCTGGTGGAAAGAAACATAAAGTGTGATGTTTTTGTCTGTCAAAGAGAGAATTGGGGTTCCCCCAGCGCTACTCTGAGATCAGCCTTCGTGAGTGGGTCTATTGCATGTTTCCACTCCTCTTCTTCGGGCACCTTTTACCTTTGACATTTAGGCCAACCCCCCACACACTCTTCCCTCAGCGGCTGCTCCATGTAAGGGGCCACAGTCAAACACACAGTCCCCAGCTACAGGGGATTTCCCCTGGTGTTATACACATGTTGTGCATGTGTGTGTGTGTGTGTGTGTGTGTGTGTGTGTGTGTGTGTGTCTGTCCACTTCCAGGGGACTCCCAGAATCGCAAACTGAGGGGGAAGAACAAAGCTGACAGTGAAAGTCTAAATAGCAAATCATTAAAAAAAAAATTGGTTCATGTGTCTGCCTGTGTGTGTGTGCGTGTGTGTGTGTGTGTGCGTGCGTCAGAAGGACTCAGGTGCTATTCGTTTCAGTCTAATCCAGGAAGTTTGTCAGCAGGAGAGAAGGCCAGCAGGGAGCTTCGTTCCCTTCTTACCTCCTGCCTCTTACGTTTTTTGTGATCAGCACATCCTCATGGCTCAGTGGATAAAGACCTTTTTCACAGCGGACATCTTGACTTGTCATAATAAAAACAGAGCACACTAACATTAACGCTGACTTTGTTCTATCTGTTCAGTGTTCCAGAGAGTGTGACATTGAGACAGCATGCATAAAACCCTGAAACTAAAGCAGCTAAATGGAATTCAGTCGTCATTTATTTTATTGTTTACACCTGTACTTTTAATACCGTGACACGCCAAAATATCTTCTGTGAAAAAGGCCTATTCAGCTCACAACCTACTGTAAGTTTTTGTAAACCTGCAGTTCTCGCTTCACATGAACACATTTTGATAGCACCAGTCTTACAGGGGTCATTTTACATTTCTGAATGGATTAGGACGCAATTTTGCATTTGTGTGTGTGTGTGCAAATGCATTTGTGTGTGTATGTTCTAATGGGACCTCTAATTAAGACTCTGGGGGTATCTGATATCTGTCAGCACTGATCGATTGACCACAAGATTGACAGCTCACTGTGTGTTTGTGTGCGTTCATGTGCAAGTTTGAGTGTGTGTTGCAGACAAGAAGCAAAGCTCTCGGCTTCGTGGTTGTGTTTTTTTTAACTTGTCACTCAAAAATGCGTCAAAAGAAATAGGATGTTCATTTGCACACACAGCACACAAGTGCACAAAACCACACTCAGACCACTGCAGAACACGTGTGAATGTTGTTTTTCTGCTCGCTGAATAAAAATACGGAGACATCACAATTCCAGACAGATTCTTGTCGGACACGAAACACACACACACACAAAAACAATGTTTAAGTGTGCTTCCTGGTTGTTATATAAAAGCGTTTTGTGATTCTAGAATGCTATTCATTAGGAAAGGACATATTTCTTGGGAATCTGTATTCTATGTTAACGTCATAGCTCTTAAATGGAGCAAGTTAAACACTGTGCACTCCACACGTATATACTCACTCTGAACTTTCCTCCCCCCCCCCCCCCCCCACACACACACATACATAGTTAAAGGAGTGGTTCACAATTCCACAGTTACTATCAATCACCTGGCTGTCGGAGATACAAAGTGTGTGTGTGTGTGTGTGTGTGTGTGTTAGTGCTCGTGCTGTTGCGCAGGAGGACGAGTGAGTGATGGCAGTGACAGTATAGATGGCATGTGCTGTGAAATGTCACCATGGCGATCGATGGTGTTTAACGAGGCTGGAGGCTGATCTGGACCTCATGCTAACATGAAGCTGTCCTCGCTTCCCTCTTCCTCCCCCTTCTCCTTCTCCTAATCCCCCTCTATTCGGTGAGAGCCCACGGGTCCCTTTGGGGAGAGGCAAGGCCTTTTACCTGTCAAGAGGCTTTTGTGTCTTACCAGACTGACACACGTATTCAGAATATAATCAGCTACATTTTTCTACTTAAATGTTTGGATTCTTTTTGCATTTTGTGTGAAAGTCATATAATTACTTACAAATCAAAACAAAGGACGCAGTCGGGCAGAATAATCAGAACTAGTTTATGATTTCAAAGTGCTGAACAGAAAATCCAGTGAACCAAAGATAAAAGAAAAAAAAAAGATCAAACAGGAAACTCAAACCAAAGAGGGACATTGAAAAACAGCAACTTTTTTTTCTTTTTTGTTTCTCTTCTTCAAAAAACAATGCACAACTCGTACCACAATATTTGAAAAAGCTAAAAACACTTCAAAATATTAGTTTTGTATACATATATATATATATGTATATATATATTCATATTTATATCTATATAATTCGTTTTTTTCATATTTCAAACTGCCGCCGTGAGTGTGAGTGGGTGGTGGAGGCCCAGGGAGATCCCCATAGAGCCACAGTCTGAGACACAAACACAGGTTGAGCTGTTTTGACAGGCTATGGCAGCTCTTGACAGCTTATAACACACCATGCATATGATCCTGGCTTCTCTAAGCGTACACAAACACAGTATGCAACCATGTCCTCCACACTCTCACACGGCCTCCACAATAGAAACAAATAGAAAAAGAGCATGACTGCGGAATGTTTCACCCCTGGACATACAGCTATCTGTCGAGCACCCTCCTCTCCCCGACTCACGTCGTCTTCCAGGGGAGCAGGTAGGGTGTGTGTCTGTGCTTCTAGCCCTTCTCAGGGTGTAAGTGCTTCAAGAGCCAATTTCTGTCCATGTTCATTCCTCCATACTTCTACTCGACCTATGATTTCAAAATTAGTTAATTAAAAAAAACAACATACTAGAGCAAGTTCAAGTCTGGGTGACTCAGTAATCAATCGTTAGTGCACAGTATGACCTTTGCTGTCTAAAGCCAGGTGTGGACTGTCTCTCTTTCTTTAGTTACTGACAGTACAAGACATGTCTTTCGACTAAAATAATTTAGAGTTTGAAATTAAACCATTACTTCTCCCTTTTGTGGTGAGATAGCACTTAAGAAATTGCACTTGGAATCAAGAGCCCAACTCAACAGCCACTTCCATGTGTTTGTGAAAGATCGGTGTCCTGCTTGTCTATGCTTACGCTGTCTGACCTCTGACATTTCAGTAAATTTTCAGTATGAAAACGCCCCCTTGCTTTCTTTCAGCAGGAGGATGGAAAACACACAGAGACTTGAGTTTCACTGGGACATCGAACACAGTGACATCACCCCTTTCCTCTGCACTAAAAATAAATCCTCATATTGGATGAGTCAGGCCAAAACACAGATAAACAGTACTCATGAACCTTCTTTCTTTTTTGCTGGATGAGCTTCCACCCAGATGGCGAGAGGACAGTTAAAAGTCATTTTTCTGTTGTCCATCTCAGCCTTGTCATCCTCCCCCACATGAGAAAAACCGGAGTATCAAATAAAAAGTGGTAAAGCGTTTGAGTAATTGTCTTTTGAACTGGTGAAAAGCATTTAGTTGGTTGTCCTGTTGAGTGAAAAGCATTTGATTGGCTCTCTGCTCTGCATCAGTCAGAGTGGAGTGAGAGTCTCTCTGCATGTGTGTGCGTGCTCCTTGAGGGGGGAGGGGGTGGGGGAGGGGGGCGCCTGAACAGAACGTGATGTGGGTTTTCTCTCTGTGTGGTTAGCCCGGCTCTCAGTAGGGCAGAGTGTCCAGGAACCTGTCAATCAACGGAGGGGGCTGTACCAGGTCCTCCAGCTTCAGGTAGAAGATTCGTTGGAGGCCCTGGGTCCTCTGGGAACGGAGCTCTGCCCTTAAGCCCAGAATACGACTCAGAGGGGGCGCCACCTTGGATGAGGAGGAAGCAGGGCTGCAACCCAGGTGGTCTCTGAGACAACAAATCATTCTATTCTGCAGCTCCTCAACCCGCTTTGAGTCCTTCAGACCTGGGACTTGCTCTGTGGATGGACAGAAGGAGGCATTAGGAAAATAACACATTAAACAGCAAAAATAGCATCCACTGAAAAAAACACCCATAGAAAAGAGCTCATTCAGCTACATCTTCTTTTATATTGAATTCCACCTCATTAGCCAGTATAGCTAATGTTCTTAACTTGTCTCACTCACTACAGATCAATACAGTCTAACCTAATAAGCCCTCTGTACACTGACACTGTGCACACACACACACACACACACACACACACACACACATATATATATATATATATATATATATATATATATATATATATATATATATATATATATATATATGTGTCCGTATATATATTTGAACCAGCACACAAAGTGCACACAAATTGTCCCTGCAATTTAAGACATTGACAGAAACAAAAGTGTTCAACAATTAGCTGATTATTCGGCCCTGTGAGCAGCCAAATTAAATTAGAAACACACACACACACGCACACACACTGCTGCCCGTAGCAACTCCTGTGGCACCCGTACCCGGCTTAATGTGACTCTAACTCATTCTGCAGAGAACAGGGTGTCCAGCCCCCACACACAAACACACATACAACCAGTCTGCAGGGAGGCTGTCACTAAGACCAGTCTCACTTTGAGCTATCCATTATCTGAAGCTTATTTATTGTTTGTTTATGTGACTCTTTTGTTTGTTCTGTGTTTGCTGCCACAGAGTCACTCCAACTCTCCTTTCATGGCAGCTTTCAGACCTCTCACACACTCTCGCTTCCCTCTATTTCCCTATCCCTTCTTTCTCTATGTGCGCAGGCTCCCGGGGAGGGATCGATGACTGCCTTTCTGCAGGGGCCACTCTGAAGCGGTCGATCGCCTGGTGGCTCTGGCGGCTCTGTCGTGGTAGTGCTCTGTGTGCTTTACCGAGGTGGCAGAGAGCCACTGAGAGCGGCGCAGACGCCATTCCAGAGCTGTGCTCCACGGTGGGCTGGTCGATCAGGCACAGAGTTAAGTGCTCCCCCAGAGAGTGAGGATGGGGTTGGAGGGCTTAGACAGAGGAAGAGAAGGTGGAGGAAGAGGAGGAGGCGGCGGGGGCAGGGTGAGGTAAGGAAGATGAGCGTAGGAGGGAGTGGGGTTTTACCCATTACACACTTATATGGTGTCTGACTCTGACGTGAAAGTGTACAAAATGAAATGTGAACAATTAATTGCACAGCTCTCCTCTGTCACCTTTGGCTACATTTGTAATTGACTATTTCTAATGTACTTCACAGATCACAAAATGTTTGCGCCTGAGACGTGTGGTTGCAGACAGAGCTTTGACTATCCCTCCATTTCTCACACATGCACACTGATTAGAGGGCCAGGTGTGAGGCAGGTGCAGCAGGTGCTCCAGGATATCGGGTTCTTGTTTCAGGCAGAGATGTGTGAGAACAAGCATGCACATGTGTGTCTTTGAGCGTATGTGTGACGTTAGTGGCTGGATCCACCTGATCACTGTCACATTAAATCAACCACAGGCGAAGCTCTGGATAAAGAAAAGAAGGTGGGTGTGGATTTGTATATCCATATATTTACGCTCGAGCAGCTTGCATGATTGACAATGTTTGTTTGTGGATAATGGTGATGATTTTTTGTGTCAACCTCATTTCTACTGTATCTTTTTTCTTCTTCTTTCTTTGAAAGTCACTGGCTTGTGTTTTTACCTGTGAGCAGTACGAGGGCAGCCAGGCAGGCGAAGGCAGAGGCGTCCAGGTTTAGGCTCTGGAGGTGGGTGGAGAAGTCCCGAATGGAGTCCAGCCACTCTCCGAACCCACGAAGGCACTGAAACCTGTGCAGCACCAAGCCATTACAGAACACCAGTTTATCATCCGACAGCATTGACCTGAGACAAAGAGAAAAAAGGAGATAAAGAGATTAGGTTAGATCTCTCTTCCAATGAAATGCTGCATTTCCTCTCATGTATTGTAAATATGGCTTGAGATACTGGGGCAAGGAAACAATTACAATAAAAACAATGAGAAAACCTGGCAGTATGCACATTCACACACAAACGGGATACACATCAAACACAGGCATGCAGCTGATTAAGGTTGTGTTTTCCAAATTATAGCATTTTAAAACATTCCTGTGTTTCCTTCTGGCAGGGCGGGGTGGGGGGGTTAGGGCTGCTCTATGTGTGTGTGTATTTGCAGATAGGTAAACTGCTTGGCTTTAATGTGCCCTGGCTGTGGTGTGCAGTGGAAACACAAAGCCTTAATGAGGAAATGAAAAGGCTTCTCAGACGCATTTAGACATCACACGACACACAACATCCCACTCCTTTACCATCGAGCAGAGAGGGAAAGAGAACAAGCAGTGAATGAGGGAGGACGATGACTAGTCTTTATTAGTGCCTAAACGAAGAGCTTGGCTTTCTTCAGAGAGCTAGAGAAGTGTTTTGTTGGAAGATCTCAAGAAAGGGCAAAAAGTGTGTGCTTGGAAAACAGTTGATAGATGACAGAAGAGAAGACTGAGAGACAGGAGGGATGGGGGGGGGGGGGGAACATGAGGAAAACTAGGCAGACAGGCTGGCAAACAAGCAGCCAGGCAGATGCACGCACACATACGTACACACACACACACACACACACAGCTGGATGTCTGCCACACATTCCACTCACTCCTGACTACACTGTCACCACGGTAATCAACCAATAACCACAGAAACTGTTTGGTAACGGGGTGCTTACGGCAATGCCGACCCAGAAAAGCGGAGCAAATTTGCTCTACACACACTGAGCACATACACACACACACAAGCACAGAGACATATTTTGCGCAGAGGTCTGCAAGGCATCTGAGTTCAGCACAGGGTCAATGTAAGGCTGTGTCAACAATGACATGGGAGTGTGGACCTCATCCGTTGCACTCACGGAAGACAGATAAAGTAAGACAGTGCTGTGTTTGTGTGTGTTTTCCTCTGTGCCGTGGGAGTTTGGCTGATAGGAAGATGAGCACTGTGTGTGAGCATGTGTGTGTTTGATAGAGGCCCCTATGAGTCCATCATTTAGCATGAGTCAGAGTCCCCGCCTGATCCCCCTCCTGCTGGGACTGTGATGCCACCACCCATCCTCTACCCACCCTGCACCTGGACCTGCACCGGGAGGAGGAGAGAAAGTTGGGATTCTACATCATCAATGTGCGTGAGTGTGTGTGAGTAAGTGTGCTTGAGTTTGTGACTGTGTTGGTTTTCTGCACGACAGCGCAGACAAAGGGATGAGCTTGTAGCCCAACCCCCGTCCTCCCCATAAATTTAACCAGCCACATGCCTTACGAGAACAGACTAGTAACCCGGGGCAATTCTGAGGCAAGGATGGGCAAAGGCAGTCATAATGGCACCACAGGTACGAGCCAGACACACACACACACACACACACACACCACTGGACGAATGAAGTAAATGAAGTCGATTCCCCTTTTTTTAATTTCAGTCAGCGAAATTGAATATGTATTTCCTTCCATAAAAGCCCTTTTCAGTTTCTCAGCTGACTAGCTTGAGATGGAATTGATTCTGTCAATTCACAGTTCACAACGTTAGCACAGTTTTAGTCCGCAGAACACACACAGAGCTCTCTGTGCGTCAGATATCAGACGAGCGGAGCGGAACTCTGTGGGTGTAGCTGCTGTCATAGCTACAGACTCCATTCATAATTTGGTTCAAATGGCGATTACTCAGCTCCACTCCTCCTACTCTGGATATGCACTGCAGCAGCAGCAGCAGCACACGGCTTTGCCAGAACAGCTACACCCAGTACTGTGATGGTAAAGGATATGCCGGATATAGCTGCCTGTGGATCCTGGGCCAAAGGAAGTAAAGTTTCTCATAAAGTTGTAGGTGTGTGTTTCAAATCGTGTGGAAGAAGTGTTAGATGCACACGTATGGATGGAGACTTATATGTTTCTACAGTGAAAATAAATGTACTAAAATTGTCATCATCCGCTTTTTGTTCTGCCACCAAACAGGCTGCATCTCCCCTTTCTTACCTGTGAGCCAATCGCAGGACAAACAGCTCCAGGAAGGCAGAGTCAATGAGCAGGCTCTGATCGTCACGTTGAAGCTCGGAGAACCCGGGCAGCCGTTCAGCCCAGCACCGCGTGGTCTCCATCGAGATGGTGAGCAGCCTGTAGAAGAGCTGGATGTGCTCGGCCTCTGAGGAGGAGGAAGGAGGGTCGGCAGCACTGAACTGTGAGAGAGAGAGAGAGAGAGAGAGAGAGAGAGAGATAAACAACTGAATAAACTCCTCAACAAGCCATATTTCTCACTGAACGCATTTTCTTTGACTAAAATGAAAAAAGGGGTTGTTGGGGTACCTGGCTGTAGTCGAGGTCACGGGGCGTGCAGTGAGAATAAGCCCTGAGCAGAGCGGAGAGCAAGCTGAGGGGTGGAGAAGGAGGAGAAGCTTCTGTCTGCAGGGGGCTCTTTGGTTTGGAAGGCAGACGGCCTCTGCGACCCTTCAAGCTATCAGTACGAACCACTGTGAACAAGATATGGAGAGTATACAACATACAATAATTAAGAGGTTGTTCCGTTGAATCTGGTAATATTTGCGCAGCACGCACAACAAACACTCCTATTCTCCACCTGATAGACTTGTCATCAGTACGTTTATAGCGGTAGAATTATGACTGAAGCTTTTATCACAGTAGCTCTCCAACCTTCCCACAATCCCTACACAGGAGGCCACTAGCCAGCAGATGGCAGTGGAGCTGTTCTACGGGGCTGCACACGGTTAACGGGATAGAGAGGTGTGTGTGGGTTTGTTTGCATTTATGAGAGTGAGTGTCCATGTGCAGGTGAGAAATGGGGGCAGTGTGACTGCATCACATGAGCAATACAGCAATACAGCAATATCAGATGTGACGGCACACAGGTAGAGAACGTGTGATCATGTCTGAGCACCTTTGTGTCTCTTTCAAAGCTGGATTGAAGAGTTTAAAAAGTGATGGGCACTAATTAGTATAATGTGTATTCTACTTTGTCCCTCGACCAGAAACAGGAAATGTTATTGTTCCATGAAAGTGTGTGATGTGTCATTACCTGCCTATTAAACCTTGATAGCAGAAACAGACTTCTGGACTGGAGGTCAGATGTGTGTTGCACTATGGTGTGTGTGTGCTCGTTTGTTTAGACAGTGGGTATCAGGTGTCTGGTCACTTTGTTTCTCTCACCTTCCTTCACCATGCCGACACTCAGACACTTCTGAAAACGGCAGTATTGGCAGCGGTTGCGTCTCCTCTTGTCCACAGGACAGTTCTTACTGGCCAGACACACATACTTGGCGTTTTTCTGCACGGTGCGCTGGAGAGAGAAGAAACAGACATTCCGATAATCAGCCTCCAAACACAATCAGCCACCTACTATTTGATTTGTTTAATTCAATTTCAGTTTTTTTTCTCCTTCCCGTCAAAGAATGAAAACAGAAACTCGCAGGTCAGATTTTAATTACGCTATGAAAGGCGCCGTTGACATCAGTATAATTAGATAAAATTAATTTTCCAACAAGCCTCGCCTGCAGGAGGGACAATTTTATTAGCGCTGGAGCTGACAATGGGGACCGAGCGCGTGGCGTGCCGAGGCGGGTCCCGCGAGACTGGAGGACAGCGGCCGTAAGAGCTGCATGATCAGATTGTTTGTGAAGCTCGTGGGTCAGCTCATGGCACCTCCGGGGCCTCGCGCATCGCGCCTCTCTCAATGGGCCCCGCGGGAGCTGTTTTCTCCTCGGCTGGCTCGCGCGATTATTACTGACCTTATTAAAATGAAATCAGAAACGGGCCACGTGGGGGCCGGGTGAGCTCCCTGCTTGGATGAAAGACAATTTTAACAGAGTAGCCTATAGTGAACGCCTGTCCGCTCGGTGCGCGTGCGCACCAATGGGCCAATCCCGTGCGTTTTTGGAAGGGAGTTTAAGACAAAGTCAACTGCTCTCAGTTAGAATAAGTGCTCTAATAACTAAATGAAAACGTCCCTGTGCAGAATTAGAGGCATTTTCACAACTATACACAGTTTCGTCATTTAGCCTATTATAGTGCAGTGTGCAGGAGAAGTGCGCAGTTTGTTAATTTTTCTTAATATAAATAAATCACATATATATAGTCTCCGTGCTCGTGTCGCGGTGAGACCCCCCGGGGCATGCTGCCAATCTTTACAGATGTCTTTAGATTAAAACCTTTGCCCGGGGTGCAAATACGTTACAACGATATGACTACAATTACACTATAATTACTGTCATTTGCGACGTGTTTACATTTAAACGTTGTCATGCTGGGACTTCAGTAGTCTACTCATACAACACAGCACCAGAACAAACTCAACATTAAACAAACGGAACACGGAAAGTGTCGCAGCTTCACCTCTTCTTTAACGCCTCTAAAACACATCAAAACAAATAAATCCAATTAGGAACCCCTCGCGCCACACATGCCCGCGCCCCCGGGAGACCAATAACACACCAATTATTCCATATGCTGCGGCGCGAGTGCGGAACTGGCGCGTAATGGGCGCCAGCGCCGGATGAGAGCCGTTGCCATGGCACCGCAGATCGCTCTGAATGGATCCCTCTCATCCCTTCAATGGTCAGTGACCCATGCGCGCGGGGATAAGTTAGTTATGGGCATTAATGTGTTTGAAGGAAAATAGTATCCGTTTAGTAGGAGGCCGAACTAAACAAAGCTGCATGACATTTATTTACACCTTCACGACATCGTCACATCCTTCGTGTCATGCCGTCCAACAGAGCAATTAAAGTAACATGATTGAGTTCAACTTTTTGCGAGGAGTGATACTTTGAGGTTTTGATTAGGGGTAAACTTGATTCTTTTGCAAGAGAGAGCTTGTGTTTTTTCAGCACCGGATTGTGGGTTCAAGGGAAAGTGGTGTAATGAGTGTACCTGCTGGGTGAGTAACTTCTTCCCCTCAGTGATCTCAGGGCCTAATTTATGTAAAAATTGGTTCCAATAAAAGCCTGAGTTTGAAATGATCAATTAAGGTTCTGATAAATTAAGCTGCATGAGCTGGTCTGTCTCCTGTCTCTCTCCGCTGCTGTGTGTGTGTGTGTGTGTGTGTGTGTGTGTGTGTGTGTGTGTGTGTGTATAATAAATTAAATGAGCTGGCCTGTCTCCTGTCTCTTTCCACTGCTGTGTGTGTGTGTGTCTTTATGTGTGTGGTTAGGGCTCTTGTGACCTTGCTAGAATTTCTAATAAGCAGCGTGGGGCAAGACTGGCGTCTCAGAGCAGAGACACAACATATCAGAGCTAATACACTGTAACTATAACTAGTCTCTGGTAGTCAGATGTCAGATCAAATGATCTCAATATGGTTAATATGTGTGTGTGTGTGTGTCTGGGGGGGGGAGGGGGGGTCTTATTATGTTCTAGTTCAATTAATTGTATCTGTGTTGTTATTTATGTTAGTGAATTTCAATTTGAGGGCAAAAAAAGATCAATTTAAATTTACAGTCAGAGTTGAGGAATTAGTTATATGCACTGAAAGCACATTCACAAACGCACACGCTCACAGAAGCTCACATGCTGTGGGAGTTATGGGGGCTGGATGGAGGCATGCAGTTGCAGATTCTTGACATGTAATGTGCTAATAGCCTGAGCTTAAATTAAAAGCCTTTAGGGACTTTGTTCCCCCTTCTCCTCCCTCTGTCTCCTCTATCCCCTCCAATCCGCGGCTTCTTAATCAGAGGCAATCTCTCTTGTTCCGTCTGTAGAGGAAGTGAAAGGGTGGTTTGTAGTTAAAGATCTGAGATGATTTACATTGTTTAAAAAAAAAAAAAAAAACTGAACTTTTAAAACCTGATTCAAAGTGCAAAGTATTTCTCCTACACAGATATGTCTGTGTGTAGGTATTTAACTGGTTGCATTTCCTAAATTAATTAAATGTTAAACTTATATCCATTGAAGTGATTTAGTCTCTTCCACCACTAGATTGCCACCTCATGTTTGTGGCTTGCATGCTGTGCAAGCAGTGCAAATAAGAAATGATGTGCCATGAGCTGAGCTGGTCGTGTGTTTTAACTTAGAAAAGCACAACTAGAGTATAATGGGAGGTGCATAAAACACGTCACTTTTTAATAGTATTTTTTCGTCCAGCATAATGTTTGTATAAACCCAACAGCTGTGATCTAGTTTTTAATTTAAAAAATAACAATAATATGTATATAAATATATATGTATATATTCTGAATAGGTTTCCTTAATTAATGGAAACCAGTGAATGGACTTCATTATTCTGCAAACAATAATAAATACAGGAGAAAAAATAAATATTTGTTTAAGAGCTCAAATTAATTCACAGTAAAAATGTGCCTCAAATTGCACTAATGACATAACAACAAATTACAGCAAGCCTCTACTATGGTTTAATGTGTAATAACCATTCAGGGATAATTAAATGTAATCAGGAAAATATTTTTAGGGGACAATAAAACCATCAGGATAATGGAGGCAATGTGCCTGATAATATGAATATGAAAAATAGCAGATGTTTGAAAGGCATGTTTCAGTTTCTGCTGTTGCGTCCTGGATTCAGGTTAAAACAGACTGAAAAACATGTACACGCTATATTGTATGAATTTGTTGCTGTGTGGATATGTTGTGTGCGCATGGTTGCATCTGCATGTGTGTCTAAAGGAAACATAGTGGGGTTTGAAAGGGGGCTGAGCGCAGCAGCAAGCAGATAGCCCGCGGCCTGCAGCCACCAGACACTGCTTTCGTTAATTACTAAATAAAAACTAATTGTGAAACTAATTGAAAAGAAGGATAATTCATTTCCACCTACCAGAGGCATTATTCAATTACCTCTGTTTGCCCACTCCTTCTTGTTGTCTCCTGTCTCATGCAGCCAATACGATGCTTAACAAGTGTGCCAGAATATGTTTTAATTTAAAAGACTGTGCAAATGACTTCAATGACTGACTGTGAGTTTGCTGTTATGCGAATGAGGTGTACCACATTCACGTGTCAGAGAAGTTTGTTATTATGTTATGTTGACTAAGAAATGTCACTTGGTGATGTTTAACTTGAGTTGTGTGTATGAGCATGTGTGCAGTAGGATCTGAGAAGTGTGCTGAGAAGTGTTCTATTTTAATCATTCGACGGACCAAATCTCAAACTGACTCATATCATAGTTAGTAATATGTCAGGGAAATATAGTCAATTGCGTGGCCACCGATTCACCACAAACACCCTGAAAGGAACTTAAATTTAAAAGAGGATTCCTTTTCCACATTTCCCCCGTTTGTCTGATTGAGAGTGTTTGTGTTTTTATGATCCTGTGTTCTCACCTAACACAAGCAAACACACACACACACACACAGCCCATGCATACACACAAGTTGCCGACTTGGTTGCTGCGAGAGACGACCCTTGTGGGTGTGTTGTGCTATCACTATGACTCTAAAGACGACGTAGACGAGTGCAGAGTGGGAACGAGGCAGCCGCAAGTAACACGTTGAAAATCAAACAGTTTGCAGCTACTCCAAAGACACTGGGCGATATTTTAAGGTGGAATGTTAGTTGTGAATGTGAGCGTGTGTGTCTGTTGGTGGGACTGAAGCCACAGAGGAACAAGAGGAGTGGGTGCTTTAAAATACTTTTAGCAATATATAGAGGAAAAGTAGTTACTTCAGAAATGGACAGAGACATTGATGTAGTTTTAAGCTTTGATGAGGCCTCCTTTTAAAAAAAAAAAAGTCCTATCTGTTTTGCTTTTACCTTGAAGAAGCCCTTGCAGCCCTCACAAGTGCGTACGCCGTAGTGCTGGCAGGCTGCATTGTCCCCACACACCGCACAGGTGCCCTCTCCTTGGGGGCCACGCGGGGGAGGCGATGGCAGGCTGTCTCCTAGTAGGGGGCCACAGGGCCCAAGAGCCAGGGAGCGGAAGGCCAGGCTGCTGCCCCCGGCCCCGCGGTGGAGCTGGTACATGGGCTGCTCCAGGGGTGGACAGTGAGGATGGGAGACAGATGAGGAGGAGGAGGAGGAAGAGGAGGAGGTGCGAACAAGTCCTCCACCCAGGCTCTCGTAACCGCTGACGCTGCCGCCACTGTGGGGAGGCGAGTGCTGGTAGAAGTGCGGAAAGCGGGGCGACTTGAGGGGGCACGTCTCCAGGCTGGAGCCCAGAGAGTGGTGGTGCGAAGGAGGGGCCAGGGGGTGCTCCTCCCACAGAAAGGAGGTGCCAGGCTGGGGCGGCAGGGACGGGGTGGTGGGGGTGGATGGGGGAGACTGTTTAAAGTACATGGTGGAGGAGGACATGGCATCCAGTGGCGGAGCAGTTGGGTAGCTCTCCTCCTCCTTTTTGATGGGCCTGTGTGATGGCATCTGGTAGAGACAGGAGGATTTGGGCTCGTAGCTCCCCTCCACAAAGACATTGAAGCTGGGTAGGGAGGTTGTGGCGGCGGCAGAGATCTCTCCACCACCAAGGTCCAGCTTGGTGTAGTCAGGGGTCATGAGGTCAGAGCTGTAGCTGTCGCCCTGGTAACTGAAGGACTGGCCAGAGTAGGCGGAGCCTGGAGGGGCGGGCCCGTACTGAGCCTGCACACAGGGCATGTCTGCCAGGAAGACAGAGGACACATGTAGGTTAGAGCTGCGTGGCACATTAGACCACATGTATTCCAAAGGTTTTCAATCAAACGCATTTTATTGGTGTTAGTAAAGTACAGCTGTACGGCAACACATAGTCAATGAGGAAATAACATATTAGTTAACTATTGATTTAATCAGAAAAGCAGGACATCAAGAGGGAGATTGCGGACAGAACACAATTGGAACAGCCCTTCAGTAAATCTAGAAGAAGAAGGCCGAAACATGCAGGTAGTGCTAAACAGTGTCAACAATTAAACAGTTTATGACTAAAGGTTTCTGCACAGCTTTATTGGAACAGGCAGTTTGTTCAGCTCTTGAGGTGTCAGAGATTTCTAAATGTTATAAAAGTTTTCCGAATGCACCTTTAAAGGAATATGAAAATCTTTCCATTTACTGCCATTTACTCAATTTCCTGTTTTAACACTTCTTGCACCTCGCCGAATAAGTATAAACATGCCGATTCTCCCAGTTAGTTCAGTAAGAGAAGCTGCAGTTCATCAGTGCCCAACTCTGAGAAAGAAAAAGCGGTAATACCAAAAGCTCACAGACCGAAATGCTGAAGTACCTGCAACCAGGGTTTGTGTGCAGTTTGTGTTGCACATGTGTGGGTGGGTGCACTCTGGTTAGTCAGATGGCAAAGCAGATGAAATAACATTAAATAATAATGTAACCCCATGGTCGGGTTGGATGCTTGCTGCACAACCCACACACACACTCACACGCGCACACACGTGCAGGATCAGATATTTCCTTTAACTGCTTCACAGACGCCAGTCGTTATGTCTTGAGTTGTTCCGCTTGATTTCATTCCGTCACAGCAGCAGAGCACCACCTCATCATCTCTGTTTGTGTGTGTGTGTGTGTGTGTGTGTGTGTGTGTGTGTGTGTGGACAATATGGTCTTGTCTTATCAAACCCCTTACGTAATACTCTCCAACTGTGTGTGTGTGCATGATGAGTGTGTGCGGGCGTATCAGTCATGAGTGTCAGCGCAGCCAGGGCTTCGTGGTGTTTGCTCGTCGCTCCTGTCAACACAGCGCAGCTCCCATTGACGCCCGGCATGCGCGCGCTCTGCCGTAATCGCCCTCGTTCAACGCGCGTCATGTTTGTAGTCAAATATGGGACACATCGAGTCCTGCTGTTGTTATAGCACTTACAAATACCTCAATCCATCCGACGCACTCGGTCAGGCACTCCCCCCCCCCCCCCCATCCCCCCCACACACGCCCGAAACCTTCGTTGTACATAAAAAAGAGTTTTCAACCCTTTCCCAACCAAATCACCCCACATCTTCCGCTTCTCAAGTGTATTGGTCAACTAACGTCTTACTATAGGCTAATAATAATACCATTTAAAAAAAATAGCCTACAACTTTTAGTTTGCGGTGATACATGCCTAATAGCATACCGTGCACGAATGTCAGTCATGGCGAAAGCAGACTGAGTGACGCATTCACTTTATCTGCTCGAACACAATTAAATTATTCCTGAGGGGCAGCCTGCGTTTTGGCTGTGGGGTTTCGAAGAACAAAAGGATGACTCAAAGCGTTAATTAAGGAAAAAAGGGACACTCATCGATTTATTTATTTATTCTTTTATTTATTATTTCTGTGGTTCTAACAAGAAGACAACATGTCAAAAGAGAGCTGACCTCTTAGACTTGACCTGGTGGGAAAAAACATCGAATAACCCTGTAATTAATTTAAAAAAAGAATCCGAGCCTAAAACAGCAATTTTCTTTGGTAATATCAAACTTTAACTGTAAATTATTTCTTCAAAATCAAATATTGGGTATAGCAGACACAGCATGTGCAAAAAATCTACAATTTATTCCAAATGGGAACATTAAGCTGCAAGATTTGTGTTTAGATGAGGATATGAGTCAAGCTGAAACACTATACTGTACGTGTGCTTGACATCATGACGTTTTTTTTCTTCTTCTCCTAGTGACCAGCTCTTCAACCCACTTGGAAAAAAACACACATGGGCGTCATGGGGCCTTTCTGGGCTCTACTTAAAGTACTTTTGCAACTGATTAGAGGCATCAGGGGAAGGCATTTAACCATGAGAGGAGGAGAGTACAGTGGTGCACTTTGTGGCTCTGTGTTGTGTCAGCAAGGTCAAGCCTCAGATCAGAGTTGGGCTTTAGTATGTTTGGGTGCATGTATTCAAGACTTATTACACCTGTAAAAATGCAGTATTTTATCAGCAGCTATATGCACAGTCAATGTTATGTGTTAAGTTTATATGCCTGAGAAGAGGTGAATGACAAAAAGAGAGAGGCTGAGACATTTTGTAAAACAAATATATGCCAGACCTATTGATTCTTCAAACTGTATATTTGTCTATGTGTGTGTGAGGTGAGGAAATATGCTTTTGATGACTTGTTTTTTCACACCTACACACACACACACACACACACACACACACACACACACACCCACACATGTTTTCATTAGTAGTGATGTTCAAGATGTCAACATGAACCTGCATGCACTTATTCTGACAATAACAGGAGCCCTTATGAAAAGAACCTGTAAAACCACTAGTGTCTGCAAACATCTCATCCTCTTTGGTGCTTTACATGGTGGTGTGCCTAGCCTTCACTCAGTAACACACACACACACACACACACACACACACACACACACACACACACACACACACACGCTCACAAGCGTTCACCTTCTCATCATAATCAACAATACAAATATATCTGTGGAGCATCCTTATTTTCATGCCACTGAAGCTAACTTGTGGTAAGCCTTCTACACTCCAACAACACCCTCAGATTGTCTTTATTAGCCTACACAAGCAGGTGTGTGTGTTTGTGTGTGTGCGCGCACAAGCAAGAGGACAGACAACCCAAGCAGAATCAGACACAGGTGGTGCAGCATTGAGGCGAAGGGAAACAGTCTCTAACCTCGAGGTGTGCATTTCAACTGGACAAACTGCAGCTGTTCCAATAACTGAGCGCGCTTGTTCATTGTCAGAATGCCATAGATCTAACAAATAAAAACATTAAGTTGCAGACACAAATACAAAGTCACAGTATTTATTTTCTCAGTGAATTACGAGATAAATTGGTTGAATTCAATTCAGTGGCCTTACAGAATAAGTAAAGTGATTTACATAAATATGATAGGCCCACACAAAAGAACTCTTACACCACTGACTATATGATAAATATCTCTCATGTTATTTTTTCATTATCATGTTTTCAATTTAACCAGGACAGAAATGATATTATGTGGAGATTAATTTGGCCAGGATAAAAATGATAGGCCTAAATAAAAAACGTATGTAACTGAATCAGTACACACATATAATATTTAGAGGATCAATGTCTATGACCAATGAGATTCGCCCCCAGATTAAGGTATGACTGGTCTCAGAAGTATTTTTCTCTAATTATTGAAATGTCGGTTGAGTTCGCAATTACCAGCCGACACACAATCACTCACCTACACGAGGGCACACGAGCGGACAACGAAAAGATCACAAGCAAGTTCATAATTGTTTTGGATTTGCTATTAATTTTTTTAAATACGTATACAAAAGTTAAAATGCAACCTATTAGACACGTACACTCTGATTTAACCTCTAAGTTGACAATATAGTTTTCGGAGTCTGTTGGACATTTCTTTCATACAATAATACCCCTAAACATAACCACACACCTATCACATCAAATAGGTGCACAAAAACAGACCTACACCACAACAGTCTCATTTACGCATCAACTGAGGAAAGATATTATGTGAAGAAAGAAAGAAAGAAAGAAAGAAAGAAAGAAAGAAAGAAAGAAAGAAAGAAAGAAAGAAAGAAAGAAAAAAAGAAAGAAAGAAAGAAAGATGACATTGAAAAGGAAGGGATGGGGTTTACCTGGTGAAAGAGCTTCGCGCTGAATGGTGCTGAGTGTCCGGAATTGGGGGCTGGCGTGGCTGCGGCCGGGACAGGGCTTCTGGAGCGGGGAGGAATCGGCGGGCGTCGCAAAGGAAGTGTCCGATCGCCGGTGCTCCGAGCTCGGCTGGGCGCACTCTTCCGAACCTGTGTCTGGAGGAGAGATGTCTGGGTTACCGACAGTGATGTTGCGACATGCTGAATAAAAAGGTAAGGACCGTCATCTCACTTTGTGGTCATCGCAAGGCAGCAATATAAAAATGATATCACACTTGGGGTTCAGAATATGGCTAATCGATGTTTACTATTTTTCCGATAAGCAGACTTACTTCACACACTTCATTAAGCACATTTCTCCAAAGAGGTCGGACTTTATAACATTCGTACAGTCAAAACATTTAAAACCCAGAAGAAAGATTGCTTCACTTTTTAGACTTGATGTCGCGCTCAAAAAGAGGAAAACTATATTTTCGAAAAATATTATCTAACAAATAAAGTGAGGAAATCGGAGGAAAAGGAGCAGAAAGATGAAAAGATGCCAGTTGCATGAACGCTAAATATTTACAATAATCACTGACAATCCATTGGAAGGCAAAGTAAAAGGAAGATGTGCATATTAAAATGAAACCAACGTTGGCATTAAATACGTGCTACAAAGAGAATATTATGAACCACTTTTAACTCATTTCAAGACTTAGACTTACGTGGGCGACCAGTTTCATTCTAACACCACGCTGTGCTCTATTATTATTATAACTAAACCGGGCTCAAACTGTAGACAACTTCTACAAATACAGACCTACAAAAGTGACAAGTTGTATAAAAGCGGTATTTGCTCCAGGCCATCGGGTTTCTTGTCTCTGATCACCACCGTATTCGCCTGCTCAGGGTTCATCCAGATTGCACAGAGAAATCCTGAAAGAGTCGGACCTGAAACCGAACCAGTGGGCTTGTGTGCGCCGTGCGCCTCCGACTCCCTCACTGCAGTAAAGGGCGCACCGTGGCGGCCGGATTTCAAGGCACAGAGCGCCCCCTTTCTGTCACACACTCCTATAAACACACTCTCTCTCTCTCTCTCTCTCTGCTAGACACACAGACCCTCAGGGATATACGGTCCTTATGAGAGACCACTCGATCTCCGAGTATGCGTCTCTACCGACTCTCGGCGCTCCAGGCACCTGCAGCCTGCTGCCATCTCTTATCTGTGTGTCAACAAATCAAACTGCTCCGCTTGGTGGTGGAGAACTTTTCTCCGAACTATTATAGACCAAGTCTGAGAGAAAACGTGTAGATGACTATTCGTCACAGAGTCGTCAAATGTATTTAAAGAAAGAAAGAAGACGAAGCAGAGTAAACAAACAAGTCAGGCTGCATAACACCTTTGATTTGGGTTGGTTTTGGAACACGCTCAATAGTGTGTGGAACTATTTGAGGGCGGGGAAAAAAAAACTTTACACCAATGAAGCTGTTTGTTTTTGGTAGTTTCAGAAATAAGATACTCCTTGATGTAAGCCAACATAGCCTCATTCTTTCAAAAGCTTAAGAAGTTGAGTGTGCGTACACGTGCTCTTATCACAGCCGGTGTGAAGGGTTAAGAGAGTGAAATTAAAATGTTCACTTAACTAAAAAAGGGAGAACAAATTAAACACAATCTGCAAAGTGAGACATTCGCTCAGTTTTTCCTTCTTCTTCTTCTTCTTCTTCTTCTTCTTCTTCTTCTTCTTCTTCTTCTTCTTCTTCTTCTTCTTCTTCTTCTAAATGAGCAAACCCTCTCGCTTTCTTCTCAGACCGAGCCGGTCGGTGGCTCACCGGTAACCAAGAGAACGCCATAAGAGCTGCAAAGCACGCGCCCCGGAGCGCCGGTAGCCCCCGGTAGCCCATTGCACCAATAACCCTGGACAGCGCGAGGCTTCCAGCAAACAGAGACAGAGAAAAGAGAGGACATAAAGGAGAGACCAGAGAAATATGTGAGTACTGTAAATCAGTCCTGAGAGGGAGACTGTCAGAAGTCCCCTCGTGCGCGGTTGCGTGCGTGCGTAAACCTGAGTGTGTGAAAGAAAGAAAGAAACAACCAGAAACAACCTTAATTCAGCAGTGGTATAGTTGCTTATCACACATTATTAGCACTAAGCCTTACTTCTGCTATATAATATAGTGTCTGTGTTGCCATCAGATGCTTCTTGGAAATACTTCACAGATGGCTTCAGAGATTTGATGTGGCTTTATGGTAAACAGCCAAGGGTATGTTTCTGCGATTAATGGGAGGAGAAGCCGTGTCCGCAGAGACAGTAGACAGTGAGACAGCTGACATCTCACACTATATGACTGTTGTGTGGAGCTTTCATCCGAAAGGCAAACCATGGGTGGAGAATCATAACGCTGTATCGATGGTCTAGTGACATAAACACAAACCCGTATCCTACAGCATGCTGCGTGAACTCATAAACAACAAAACCCCTCAAATACAACATTATAAGGCAAACCAAAAAATAAAACCCACACATGGCATGCAATCAAAGAGCGTTAACTCTCCTCTCTCTCTCAGCTTCTGAATGTATAGACTATTCTCCACTCAGACCATTAGTGCGCCCGACTCCACTATTCATGTCAATGAGAGGCATCTCATTTCCATGACAACCAGAAAGGATATGATACCTCCCAAAGCGTAAATTAAATTGAAATGCAGCGTAATTTCTCTATTTGGAGACACCACACATGGACACACGGTACGAGCAGCGTATTAGAGTTTGACATATCAACAGGTTAGACGCACCAAGTTGGACAGACCAGACACCGATTATTATAAAAGAGTATATATTCATATCTCATATATGATTTAAGGTCGCCCAAATATGAACATGCATACACACAGCTAATATATGTTTTGGTTCTGTATGAGTCCGCGCTATACGGTAGAATATCCGAGACTCATTCATTCACAGTTTACTCACTTGTTTGCTGTAGCGGTTCCGTCTTTACATGTGGCAATAACCTCGCATGAAGTATCCCATTTCCATCGAGAATAATCACCAAGAGTCGAAGTAATAGCGAGAAAAATATATATATAAAAAGGTAGGGCTATTATTACAGAGGACCAGGATACATCGGCGGCAGAAAGTTTCGTCTTCTCACTTAAAGTAGAAAAAACATTACAAATGAAAAACTCCCGGATATCTGGAGTGGGTCTTCGTCCGTTCCCCCGAGTGTGTCAGTGCTGATGGGTGCTTTGCAAAGTGTGGAGTTGTAACGCGGGTTTGTTTATGCGCGCCGTCTGAGGGGAGAAAGTAAAATAGTGCATTTATGTGGGCTCTGCCTCCACATAGAGCGGCTGGTATGCGCTACGTCAATGTGACGCCATGGGAGAGGTGACGTCACTCACTCTCTCTCGCTTACTTTCTCTCTCCCCTTCAGTACCAGACACATAAGCCCCGCTTTGACTGCGAGAGAGAGAGAGAGAGGCGGAGACAGGATCAGAGAGAGAGAGAGAGAGAGAGAGAGAGAGAGAGAGGCGGTTGGTTTGATGGTTGCAGGGGAGGAAGCCGATGGGGATCCGGTGGGCGAACTTGCGCTATTACTCTTACTGTACATCTTTTCTCATCGTTATAATTGAAAGTAAATGTAAACAACAAAAGATATCGTAATAATAATTAGCTTGAAAAAACTACTTACCATAAAAAAAGAAGAATTGAGACATGTAAGAGTTCAGTTTCACTAAACACTTATTACTTAATATGACCATCAACGTTCTGTATGAGAAATGTAAGAGTAAGAGTGGTGAAGAGTAACTAAGTACTGTTTTGCACAATTTCTAGTGGATACATATTTCACAATTTTCAATGTAGGACTTTTATGTGTTATTACAATATTAGGTATAGTTATTGTCTGCACTTCCTGGGACAAATAAGCATGCCTGTGTTCAATATAGATAATGTGCCTTAAATCCACAAAGGGTATTTGTCTTTACTTCTTACTGGCTATGTTCATGACCTTTCTTTATTTCAAGTTATTTAGCAATTTTGTCCATTGTCAGGTTGTGAAGTGAAATGATCTTATTAGATGATTTACCCTTTTCCCAATACAAATCAACGTACCCTAAAACCACACAGCGGTGTCCAGCCTTATTCTGTCAAGATATTTACACACCTATTGTCAGGGAAATTGCAGTGGGAGTATTTGGGATTATTTTTTATCTTATTAGTAGGATCAGTTTTCATCTAAGAAATTACATTTTTAATTTGTATAACGAAACCTTATTTGTTAAAAAAAAATGTTTTATGTGTGATGTAAACATAACTTTTTATTTGCTCCTTGTGTTTTTTGTTTACTAGATAGGCTATGATCTAGCAAACGTTCTACAATACGAAGATAATGTGACTAAATTGACTCAGTCGTGTTTAATCTAATTAATAAATAATAAATGGCTTTTGATTTAGGAATACTCTCACCAATCAACCGGATAAGGCACACTTTACCGGCCGACGGGGTTTGAAAGGGAGAAGCCATCGTCCTCACCAACCTCAAAATTAAAAACTGCTCCCGGAGCGGCTCAGAACAAGAATTCACATCAGCCAATCACGAGGCACGCATTTTCCGGTAAACGTCCTAATTCTGACCAATGACGAGCTTCAAGGGGGCGGGGAAGCCTTGACGCACTGAGGCTCGTGATTGACGCAAGCCTTGTTACTAAAAATAACTGGCCGACGGAGGCAGAGTGAGATAGCAGAGAGCCCATTCATTGTCCCGGGGCGGGCCCGACTATTTTAACGTTGCGTTTGTGACCCAGCCAAGCCAAATATAGTCGTAGACTGGTATTTTTAGGCGAACAGCGTGTCCCCTCTTTCATCCGCCAAAAGCTACCTGTGCGATATAGGATACAGTGAAGTGAGCCCCGGCTCCACAATCAGCACACTCAGAGTTAACCTGTTATTCAGTAGGAAATAGTTTTACAGTCAGCTGATACAAGCGTCAAACCCAGAGAGGAACCGACTGCTCACACCTTCTCCCTTTACCCGGGGGACAAGGCTGGAAAAGCGGGGAGTGAAAAGACCGTAGACCTTAAGATGTGTACGCGTCGGTCCGTCGAGCAGACCCAGACAACGGGCTGTGAATGGGTCGCAAGCTTCGCACAGCAGCGCTACTTCTCCCACACCAGCTGAGCACAGACTTATTCTAGCTGAGGACCACTGGGGATACGACACACAACTGTAGGCAAGATACACTTCTGCTGCAGGAGAAGTTTTTTTTTAATTAATGGAGAAAAGTTATAGGCTAAAGGCAAATACAGCCGTGAAAGGAGAGTGTGCAGCTCGTGGTAAACTCACTTGAACCTGTCTGCCCTGGGAAATCCCTCTCGATGTGTTACAGCCCTGTTTGAAACACCACAACATACAAGGACAAGACCAGTTTATCTCATTCAATTGTGCACTGTAATGTGAACAGCGTCCCACATTCCAGTTATGCTAAATGAGTGTGTAACATGCTTGAAGAGTGAGTGGTGGTTAATGCTGGAGAACCCCCGAGGTCAGTCCCACATGCCCGGATCAGCTGCAGGGCATGCAGATCACATGCCACCAGGCCCTGGCTGAAAAACAAACAAACAGACAACAAAAAAAAAAAGGTCTTTGAGTGACAGTGGATTCATTTGTAGTTATAGTGCATTTGAAATGTTCACATTTTCACACTGAAATAGTTGTCAATAGTTTGTATTGTTTCTGTCATCGGATGGGTTCTGAACACTGGTTTGGTTAAGTGTAAGGTGCATTAATTGCAGGTTGAATATTACACCTTTCATTGCCCTTTAGCCCTCTGATGTATAGTTCTTATATATTTGTCTTGTGCCATCTTATAAGGACAGTTTCAAGACATTTAATTGTTAAGTTGATTTAAGTCCATCCCGTGGCTTATTAAAACGTATCCAATAGGCATAGATCACAAGTTCTTCTTCATGTCTGTGCTGTTCTCCCTCTTTTCTGTTCTAAATCCGAGCCATCCAGGGTAAGAACTTAAATATGAAAGCCCCATTTATTTTATAAATGGGGCTTTCATATTTAAGTTTCTTATTTCTATTATTATTGTACATTTCTGCTCATTGCACAACAATGCCTTTATTGTTTATGTTCACTGTCAGTATCTATAAGCCTGCTTTGGTCATGTGAGGTAAACTGGTTCATTTATCTATAAAAACAAGGCATTTCTAGTTCTACTTTAATACTCATCAGCTTCTCTGGTCTCCAGTCTTCCCCCTGTCTTGTTATTTCTCCTGTTTCTCTCCCGCTCTCTTCCTGGTTGGTCATTGTATTAGCTGCCTCTGCTGTGACCTCACCATGGTGACGTGTAATCCAGATCAACCTGCCCTCTTATTCCGCCAGATATGGAAGGGATTAGAGATTATGACTATCCTTTTAATAGAATTTGACGTGTGGGTAATTAACTGCGTCCACCAGCGTCGCATGTCCTGTGATTCATTCCCAAAGACAATAATATACACAAACTCAAGCACTTGTTGTTGTTGGCTGCCTCTAAAACTACCCGATACAAGCTTGACCTCAAACTTAATCTAAACCTAACCATCATTTTAACCAGATTTATAAATCTATAAAATCCACTTGCATAACAATTCCACAAGTTAAACAATATAAATCTTTATCTCAAACCCTTTGTCCTCCATACATTCTATTGTTGTCCCCATGCAATACTCTTTTTTTATCTGCTGCATTTATTCTATCACTTTGCAGTTTTACAAACAGGAAAATGGAATAATCAAAATTTGCTCAAGACAAAGTAAATCCCATATTGACTTTGAAGTTTGCTTCACATTTCTCTCTCTTTTTTTTTAGGGTAAAGTTCATTCTGACTGAGTTCCACGCTAAGCTGCCAAGCAAAAACATATTGGATGAATGGTGAGTGCATCTTTAGAATCACTATTTCCTGCCAGACAAATTTAATTGTACAAATCAAATGAATTCTTTGTGTTCTAAAACTTATTATTGCAATGACAGGTTGAATGTCTGTTGCTCTGTAAACCTCTGCAGGCTTGTCATTAAATGTTCCTCTGTAGTGCATCTTGTGACAGTTGTTGGAGCACAGCTGTAGTACATATACAGTGGTGGAGCATCTCGATACTTCTGTACAGAGCTGCTGGTGGACACTCTGAACTCTGGCTTATCACAAAGCAGAAGTGAAAAGTGATTGTGTCAGTTTGAATGAGCTCTCTATGTCTACGGCCAAGGCACCAGCACTCAGCACTCTGGTGACATTGGAGAAAGAGGAAATCAGAGAAACAGAGGAAGGCTTTTATCTTCAAGTCACCAAATCTGCTTCAACTGTACGTCAGAGTGCAAGCAAGGACGGGAGGGGGTGGAGGTGCGGGGGAGAGGATTGCTGGCGCAATGGCAGGGTGCTCAATGGTTGCATTCTCTTTTTCTGTGGCTCCACACACACACTCGCACATGCGCACACACACACACACACACACACACACACACACACACACACACACACACACACACACACACACACACGCACACACACAGCTACACCAGGGGGATTCCCCCGGGAGTACCCAAGTGAAGTAATACAACCCATCACTGCCTTATCACACCAGTGCCCAAAGACAGGAGAGCAGAGTGTAGAGAGGTGTTCCATGAGCCACGGCACAGGAGGTGTACTGTATATCACTCAGGGATTGCGGTCCATTATGTGATGTTATCGTGATGTGTTACACTTTTTTTACGTGTGTGTGTGTCTCGACTGAGAGAGAGAACGGTAATACGCAGCAGCTTGTGATGTTCTGTAGTTTCCCTCGCTTGTTTGATGGCAGATTTATCACTTCTCTTATTATTACCCTGCAATGAAATGTAACAGCATGATTCATAGCCTTGTGTACATTTTGGAGAGTGTGTGGCAGTGGCAGTAAAACCCAGCCCCTTTTTTTGGCAGCACACATATCTGTGGTCTATTGTGCATGCGTTCATGTGTTTCTGTGCAGTATGAGGCCTCCACCGGACATCCGTATGTCTCCTCAAGGATTGAGCATTAGTTTGCACGGTTACAAAGACATACTGTATGTCTATTATATACATATATCCTTCTGCCTTTACGCTGTCCACACCATCTAATATGCACATGTGTGGAGTCAGGGGAGTAGACATGGCGGCTTGTTCTTATCAGGGTCTTTATGTGTGTGACTCTCTTTGCATCAGTTAAGAAATATTATAGGCAGAAATATCATTTTAATGATATGAATAAGTGAATTAACATTTAACTTTTGAGGTTGAATAGAAACTTTGTATTATTATTCTCATGACATAAAACTGCTTATCAGTACAACTGTCTTGACTCCTTTTTAATAAGTACTATGTATTGATAGCTTGTCTACACCCTTCTGGGTATACTCCCAGACAAAGCAGATATCTCCATTATTAGCCAGTCTGCAGTTATGTGCTGGGGCAGAACAGTTGACAGTCACAGACAGTATTTAACCGAATGGGTGACAGAAGTCGTTCCATGTTTAATGAGCTGCTGCAGCAACAGGAGATTGGTAATTACCAGAGAGAGAGCGGTATTGTGGATTGATGGGGATACCAGTCATGTCACACAAAGGATCAGACAGACAGCAAGTCTTTTAATTTTCATATTGGATTCAAAACATGTATGTTCATGCATGATTTTGTGATATCGCATTCAGTTTGGAAGCCAATTGTGGTCCAACATGCTACCTGCGATTTGGGGAAAACCATATCAGACACAAATTATTATTCCAAACAAAGTATTTTTTATATTTCTTAAACCTCTGAGGGGGATATTTAAACCCATGATGCTTTTAGTTTCCATGTTGTGAACCTCTGTCTGGCACATACAGTAGATATTGAGCAATCTCCGAATTGAGTCATTGCATCATACAACACATTTTGAGGACAGGTATTACTGTTTTTTCATTTTTTGTATTATATATCTATCTGTCTTTCAATAATGATCCTGTGTCTGTGGTCACGCAAGTCATCTTGCATTAAAAAAGAAAAATCTTACGTATCAATACCGTTGCGCCTTCCAATCAGATATAACCACTCACTTGTTATGTAAGGTCACTGAAAAGACCTAATTATCACTACTAAGCTTACAACTTAACTACCAGTGGTGAATTTAAGTGTGTGTTGGTGGGATTTGTAAGATAGTTTGTGGAAATATGTGAGCTGTGGGCGTATGAGTCACCTTCATGTAGGCGGTTGTTTAAAGGCCATTTTCTAGATGTCAGAAACAGGAACATGTATTAGTGTATATGTGTGTGCAGTGTGTGTGATGTGCGTCTGTCATTTGAGTTTAAAAATCGTAGAATTCCCCCTCTTAGAGTGTTTAGATGGCGATACCAGACAACAACCAGGCAGAATCTCCTCGCAGCAAGTGATGGGGGATTACCTAAATATTTGCATGCAGTCTACAAATATACTTAATAGAAAACATGCCGCAGAGGGCCGGCAATAATACCGTGGATGCTATTTTTATAGTTTGGACATTTTGTCTGAATGCAAAAGTTTGTATATGTATTTGAGTATTTGAGTGTGTGTGAGAAACAGTTGCCCTTTAGTTAATCCCATCTGGGATCTGCTTTGATAAGACACTTGCCACCTGCTGAAAACCCTGCACACCTCCATTTGTTTCACCTCTGCTTATCCCATTCCCACAAGTTCAACCCAGGTACCTGCCTGACAGTTTATAATTGCAGTTCAGGACTTTGTATCAAGGAGTGATGACATTTTGGTGGCTGAGTCAGTGTCTTCGTCGCCCTTCAGATATTCAACACTTGAGCAGCATGTGTGTGTGTGTGTTTGTGTGTGTGTATTCTGTGATTTTTAATCTGCGTACAGGGTCTAAATATGTGCTCGGTGTTTGACGCTTTGCTGTGGCTCAGAGTCTTGTCATTCTGGGTCACACACTGACCACATGGGCATGTGCACGGGTAGACAGGCGCACACACACACACACACACACACACACACACACACACACACACACACACACACTTACAGATAAACAAGTGGTTGCATTTCTGCATGAGTCACAGTCGTGGGCAGAGGTGGAAAGTTTCCTTTTTTGGGCTATTCACCCCTGCTGACACTTTTTATACTTCCTTGAAGTATCTGATGTGCTTGTTAATGCTGTGAACTTGTAGTGGACAGTGGTTTCAGGTCATACCTGCTGAAAATACAGACACCCTGACTAATTTCCCTCCTTTTCTATTTGCTCATCAACAGAAACACACATCATATCCTGTATACATCATATATTATCACGCTGTTTTATTTTTATTTATTTTTATGAAAAAAAAGCAACACAAGAGAATATTGCTTAAAATAGTACTACTTCTTAATTATAATACCACCATTACTGTTACTACTACTCCTACTGAAACAGTTACTACTATTTTTGTGATAATATTCTTGCTGGCGTGATGTGTCCTCGTCTTACTCTGCTACAATACTTTAAAATGGCAGCATTTATGTTTCATATGTAATGTCATTACAGGTGAATATTTAATAATGATACAAACTACTTTTGCTGCTTATTTTCACAACAGAAAAGTGGATACATGTCATGTACAGTTTAAGTTGTTTGTGCATTTTACATAGAGCTGCAACAATTTAATTAGTTGATCAAAAGGAATATATTTGTCACCTAGTCTAATAATTGAGCTACGGTTTCAGTCATTTATCAAGCAAATTAAATCATTGCTGGTTCCAGCTTCTCTAACATGAAGATTTGCTTGTTTTTTTTTAAATCATAAATGATAGTAAGTTAAATAATGTTTGTCTTTGGGCTGTTGGTTGCAGTATAGTTAACATTTTTGATGGGGGGGAAAATGAAATAACAAAACTGGCTTTTCTCCAATTATCTCCACTGAGGTGCCCTTGAGCAAGGCATTGCTCCTTCAACTGCTCCAGTTTAGCGGCTCCAGTGGCTCGGCCATCGGATCAGATTGCGGTTGTACTGGGCCGCCTCCAGGTGTGATAGTGTGTCACCCTGTGAACAAGGTGTTTGTGAAAGAAACTTGATCAATGAAAGGTTAAAGACATTTCTTTGCAGTATTATACCATGTTTTTTGCTCAAGAGATTACATCATCACAGTATATGTTGATGTTTGCATATTAATTGTCAGCTGTTTCAAATCTCAGAGCTGGTTGATTTTGCGCTTTAAAAAAAAAAAATAAGTTTATGCTTTATAAACTTCAGGCATGTGCAGCAGAACATAAAGAGAGGGAACAACACATTTGTCTGGGAGGAACCTGTCTGATCATGTCTTTGCCTCTGACTGTCTGTGAGTGTGCACAGTTGTATGTGTGCGTGGGTGTTGCGTGATCATGTAATAAAAAAAACATTGCATGTTTGTTTATGAGTTGACTCACTAAGTTTCAGGAATTTCAAACCCATTAACCTTTGGTTTGGGACTCACCTGGTAAAATAAAGGTTCTAAGTGCTAACAGATGACTCTAAGGTTTGAATCTTTAATAATATTTCACACCTGTAAATTGAACCCTGAGGACATTGATCCAGTGAAACCTCACTTTCACTAATGAGGCTGCGGTGGATGTAAAAAATAAATAAAAAATAATCAATCATTTCATGAAGAGTTGATATTCCCTCATATTTGCCACAACATATTCTCCAGGTAATCATCACAAGTCGGATTCAGTATGTTTTTACAGTGTGAAACATATTCCAGTCAAAACCAGAAACAAAACAACAGTTTCACTTCTTATTTTAGCCTAATTTTGAGAGCTGCTGGTCTTTCAGGTTTTCAAGATGAAGAACTAAAATATAACTTGTTTGGATAAATGTTCTCAAACATATTTAAGTATTGTACAAACGTAACATACCACTTCTCTCACTTTGAAATAGTTTTTGACAATACCAGATAATGTATGTGTGCTTGCAATACACATTTTGACTTTGATTTCGACCTCAACTACACACCTGTGAAGTTTAGTGACTGCGTCTTGCACGGCTGTGACACCATTGTGGTGACAACACCTGTCAACAGACTTATAAACATCTTGCAAAGTGCTCAAAACTGCCTCAGTGGTAGTTCCTGCTAAAGTCGGTGTCTTCATGACCACAATTTTGACGAGGTGAAAACTATACTAGCCTTGCTGTAGTTGCTGATGATAAAACTATATGGTTATGTGCAGGAGAAAAAGGGAGCAAAGAGTCATACTGTGTACACATCTTCTCCAGAACTATAATACATTGTTTGAATAAAAGGTAAAACGTTGTCTATTTCCTGATTCCCACCGTATTTATTTATTTAATTATAGTTAACATGTAACACATAATGATACAGTGTATACATTTTTCTACGTAAAGCGACACCGTAGCAGGTTAGACACGTTGTTCAGTTTATTCATTAGTGACCTTGAGTAACCTCATGCAGTCATCTCCAACGATGTCCTCTTGTAAGTTTTAAGTTGCAATCTTGAAGATTTTCATTGAAATTAATGTCTGTTAAGTCTCTATTTATGAAGAAGGGAACATTAATGATTGAGCCTATGGGACGCTGATGAAGGTATTGCTATATTTATATATTTACAATATTACAAACTGGGCTATCCATGGTATACACACACAAAAAATGAATGAATTCTGAAAAACAGCCCAGGACTGCTAAACTCTTGAGCAACAATTCCACTGTTTTCCCTCAAATCTAAATTATAAATCAACTTGGACTGAAAGGATTAACACTTTATATATTTCCATATTTAGTTATTCCTTGTTGGGTATCGTGTTTGTCCTTTAACTTAATCCTGTTTTTTTAAAGACACTAAAAGTCAACGTGCTACAACGTGACAACAGCGGCGGTTTCTTTGTGAATAACGTCTTGTGGGTTGCACAAGAGGATTCCTTGATCCTTGACCTTCTATTCTAAAAAGTTAACCATTATGATTCACTACATCTCAAATCTGACAATTACATTTCCTCTCCTTCTCACGATACCCGCAGTTCAACAATGACCTGGCTACGGGAATATATGCAACCTGGCATATAATGGATAGTACGTGGGCACTAGTAATAAAACCCAACAACCTATTGGCGCCATTGTGATTCCCAGAAGCCATGAGTGCAGAGCGAGAGACACTCCCAGAAAGTAAAGATTTCCTCTGATGAGAGTGGAGTATCACAACGTCTCCCCTGATGTTCGGCTAGCTGCATACCTGAAGAGCAAGTATTCACGCGTGCCGCTCCCCATTACTGGAAGTGTTGACAACATTTGTAACATAATATGTTGATGATGCAAGACATTCAGAGGGAGTTCCAACATCTGACTATCATTTTCAGGAATATTGGTAATCAAAAATCTGTTTCACTGTTCGTAAGTCTACATCCAAACGCCCACCTGCTTGTGTAATGACAGTCTTCGAGTAATTACAGAGGAACGTTTTGTTTTGCATTATTTGAAGATGCTCCCAGTGTCCTCCCTCACACACATCCTGAAATGACCACATAATAGAGCTCCAACCGGGCTGGTGGTTTTGGAGGCTTATGGTTCTGCCAAGTCTGAGACCACCAAGGTCCTGCTTTCTCAGTTCTACACAGCCTATGTCATGCCCACTGCAATCTGACTGCACTGATATCCAGATGGGATTGCAATCCTGAGATCTACAGTTTGAAGCCACTTGGAAGTGTGCGTGCAACCATGATTCAAACCCTGTTCATAACTATTTGGTTGATATAACCTTCTGTTGTAGTTTTATAACATTATAATGTATTTAAAAGGGAAATTGACAGAAGTGCTCAGCTATGGGATGTCTATAGAATCAGCTGCTCTTCATATGGTAAATAAACAACCCCTCTCAAGTGTTCAAATCTTTTTTTTTTTATCCTAGCATTAAAACCTTTTGGAACAAATATTTTTTTGGAACAAATATTTTCAAATATATATATAACAAAATTGCTGTAAACTAATGTAAGCAAGATGTCAACTAATCAAAGCAGCAGAGGCCGAAGTCTAAAATTCCCATGCAACTCAGTTGGGTGATGATCTGATAGCATCATGAGGTTTATTTTTTCCAAACTTTAAAGCTGAGCCACAGATGTTAGCTGCAGAGAACTTCATTGTAATATTACTGTAGTCTGCAAGTGTGTCGATGTGTATATGTGAATTATCTGTGATGGTGACGGCAGCTTTAGCTCGGGTTCCTGGGTCGAGGGAGACTCTTCCCTACCCTCTCTGTTCATCTGCTTACTCACCGGATGTGATTCACCTAACTTACTCTGTCAGAGAGAGGGTTCTGTTGGCTAAATGTTTGCTCAGTAATGTTGTGTAGTGTTTGGAAAGTTGTGTGCTTGTTAGATAAATAACTTCATTTGAACCTCAGTCTGGCTGGCTGCTGTGCTGCTTTGAAATCCTCATCCAATAAGTGGCTGAGGGGTCATTAGAAAAAAGAGTGACGTTATTGTTTTAGATTACATCGTGACTGCAGATAATGCACCGTTTTGATTGGCCGGTCAGTGTGCCTGGCTCTAATGTGGTGGTGGCCTTTATAATCGTAATCGTCTACGACTTCTCCCACATGTTGTTGAGGAATATTTATTGATTGAAATGCTGTCCCAGAATAAGACAAAAAACATACTTAACATGATGCACATGCTTTGATTGCTGTAAAGTGGCTGCATTGTCAGATGGATTATTTAATTCAACCCATGCAGTTATGACAAATAAAGTACTGTGTCAACTGGTATTTTTTGGTAAGAGCACAGATTGTCATGGATTGTTCATTAATCAAAGGTGTACAGCACACCCTGATAGGCATTATGTGTCTACTTGAGGTCTAAATAACGTATTATTACAAAATAATAATAATAATAATAATAATAATAATAATAATAATAATAATAATAATAATAATAATAATAATAATGCATCCTTTATTGATCCCAGAGTGGGGAAATTATCTTCACTCCATATATATTCATATTGCTTCTCATAATACATTTGCAATGCCATTTAAAAAAAACACTTTTGAATGGACTGAAATCTATCCAACATACCAGTCTGGAACAGCGTCTAAAAGCCTTTTTAAGCATGTTTCTCTGATTCACGCTCTCTTGTGTTTCTTGGTGGGTTGTCACTTTATTTTAGTTCTTCTTGGTCGTCATTGAGAATGTGTCTCGAGTCACAAACGTTCCCATGTGCTTCTGAAAACAGGAAGATTCTTCTCAAAATATTGCTCCTCAGCACCGACGATGGCATAAAACACCACAGGGTACATTTGATTAACTTTTTTATTCATAAATATTTTGTCTGAACACGGCATCATACGGCCGAGAGGCTGCTCTTGAAGACTCTCAGACAGTTGCCAGACCAGACTCGGGTCAACGGCAGGTCTTGACTTCAGACTGACCCACTTAGCCAATGCCAGCCGCCCCCTCCTCCTCCCCCACAACGCCTTCACCAAAACTGTCTCTGTTCCACTCTCCTCTCCCCTTACTCTTTGTTCCTCTCTTGCTGTCTCCGAGTATGCCCTCCTCTCTCTGCTGGCCTCTCTTTAAACTCACCACTCAGTCCTTCCTTCTGCTCTGTCTTTCCTCTTCCCCTCTCCTCTTTCCCTCCTTGTGTTCCTTCGCTTCATGAGAGGGAACTTCCACTGCAGCTTCTATCCAGGAACAGGCTTCCACTGTGGAAACACAGCTACACAATGCTGCTCAGGTTCGCTTTCCACACCGAGCAGGGGAGGGGGAGCTGGGCTTTATGTCACACACACGCACACACACGCACACACACGCACACACACGCACACACACACACACACACACCTCGCTAATTAATTACTTTAATCTTATGGGTGCATCATATCCTTTTTCTTGTTGCCTGTACAAGTAATTTCTAAAAGCATCTGGCATCATCTGATTTTACAGACATTAGAGAAAGATCCCTTTTTATCTCACCGTCCATCATTAGCAGCACTCCTATTCAAATTATACTCTAACATCCAGTGGACATCTGAAGCGAGGGCATTATGCAAAGCATAGGTCTATATCGGACTGTGTGCATGTTATTTTTGATCTTCTCCTGAAAGGCACCTGCTATAATTGGATACTTATCAGCATTAACGGATTAACAAGACACGTATGTATCAGCACAACACACACATATACACACACACACACACACACACAAGACATTGCGTGTGTGTGTGTGTGTGTGTGTGTGTATACAGGCATATATGCCTGTCAAAGAGGTCTTTCCATACTCATGATATTCCTTTTCCCCATGAACATTATCTGGTCTTTATATAAGGAATGCCTGTTACTTATATAATTGTTGTCGCTTTACGTTTGTGTGTGTATCTGTAAAGCTTGTGGAACTACAATTGTGTGATTGTATGTGAGTGTATGTGTCTGTGACGCCTTGGAAGCTCTCCTGGCCACGGCTATGGAAATGCTCCACTGCCCCACTCTGCTCAGTGGGGACAGTGGGGGAGAGGCATAGGGATACATGGAGAGAGAGGGCTCTGATGGTTGGATGAAGAAGAGGAACTGGTAAACTGTGGAACTGCCAGAAACAACAGTGGCTAAATGAGACGGGGAAGGTTGTGCGTACTTCAATCTTTTGTAAACCAGAGCCCCTCTGTTTTACTTGAGTGCAGTTTTTAACTTGATGTGTTCGGCTTATGTCATGTTGGTTCACTTTGTTTCTTGCTTTTTGTTTTGTGACTGTTGAAGCATGCGCACAGTGCCCCATGGTGTTGTCAAAACAAGCAAATCAGACTTCAAATATTCTTTTTAAATAGCTATATACTGTCAGATATGAGTTTTATTGGTCGTTCCATTACTTTGGTCCAGACTGATATAATATTTCAACAACCATTTGATGGATTGGCATGACTTTTGGTACAGATTTTCATAGTGCCCACAGGATGAGTCCTAATAACTCTGACTTGTCATCTAGTGCAACCCATCAGATCAACATTTCAATCTGTCCAGTACTTTTGTACATGACTGTGAAATGAACGACATTCCCTCAGCTGTACTTTGTGTTTAGTGCTAATTAGCAAATGTAGATATCCTACTAACAGGAGATACTAAGATGGTAAACAAGAAACATGTTAGCATGTTAGCATGCTGATGTTAGCATGAAGCTCAAAGCACTATACAGCCTCACAGAGTCTTTGTGTTGGTAATATACACTTCGAAATGGCAGTTTTGTTATAGCTCGATGCTGCTTTGTGTACACTAGAGGACAGTTTGTTATATTAAAATAGACCATTAAAAAAAAAATGTATTCTGAAGGTCTCACAATTGATCGTATCAACACATCTTGTCTTTGTGAAACTTAGATTGTTACATTTCAAATAAAAAAATATATAATATATTCATATTATTATGTATTATTCTATAATTGTCAGTGTGTTTACATTATCTACTGTACAACATTTGCTTAAAGTCTTGTGGCATGTCATATGACAGCGCCCCACTGGCATGCAAATAAAATGTTTCGTGGGGTATTTTCAAAGTCACAAATTCATATTTCAGCGTAGTGTATTTCTTTGTGTTCAGGAATACATTTTTTACTTCTGTATGAGAGGGGCTGTCCTTACTTTGCAAATGGGAAGTCCCATTTTGATCTGTTTCCTGTTACATATTTGCATGCTGGGTGCAGGCTGTAATAGTATGTGCTGCAACAACCTGCCTGATTGAGTGCTTATCTGCCCCTCTGCATGACACTAATATACCAATAGCTGTCAGAGAGTCTGCGCTGTGCCTCTTGCAAGTTTTTTCTTTTGTTTCCCATTGTACATTAGATATGAATTCATACTGAGAGGCAGTATGTGTGTGTGTGTGTGTAGATGAGTTTGTGTCTTACTTGTAGTGGAAACTCTTTGGGAATCTTTGCCATGGAATGTCTGGGCAGGATTCCCTCTTTTCCCCAGCGGAGCGGACTATTCACACACGACTATCTGAATGCAACATGAACACGTAGCACAGCAAAGCATGGAAACACATTGTCCATTTGTGTGGGCTTGACCTCATTGCACAGTTCATGAGATCTGTGCTTTTGGCTACTCAGTCCAACATGTTATTTCCAGGAGGATTTGTTACCAAATCACTAAAACATAAACTACCTCTATCTGTCCGTTAAGTCTGCTTTCCATTTGCTATCTGACTTCTGGCTTCTTTGCTCTCCCTTCACTGGTTTAGTTTGACCTTGTGACTCATCTCTCCCATGCTGACCACACCAGTGCTGTCGATCCTATACAGACGCAGTGCTGACCTAGACTCTCATACAGCACATGCATGCCAACACACACTGTTGCGTCACTCTCCTCTGATGTGGCTTGTAACTACGAGACAGTTGTTCCTGCTTAGCTCTGACATCATGTCAGCCATGATGTCAGAGCTTTGTTGTGTGTGATTGGCTGACGTCTAAGTGCGTCCTGTGTATGTGGGAGATACCATGTGGGCAACGGTCGCTCGCTGTGCCACAGAGAGTTGTGGTCAAACAGTAGGACATTTACGTCTTTCTTGTGGCCGCAGTGTAACAATGTGCGACATGGGGGCAAGTTACACGTCTTCAGATACACCCAGAACTAATCCAGGCATGTGTGTGATTGCACTTTAGAGTTTAACCGTAAAGTTTAATTATGCTTGGTATCAGGTTCATAGGACATCAGAGTAGACATTTTTGGAGCTGACCTAACATGGACCAAAGGAAAAATAAAATTAACCCAACACGCACACATTTGTTTAAAAATAAAGAGACACAATCTGGAAGGGAGCCAAAGAAAGTCTGGCTTCTGAGGATAATTAGATCCAATCCAAATATTGGTGGATATTGGTGAAAAAATAGTAAAGTGATAGTGAGTCCATTTGGATCCACTAGATATATTGACACACAGGCCCAAGACCTGTGATAATACAATGCTTGTAACCTTTGGTAATACAATGCTTTAATCTCCATTACTAGGAACCAATTGGACCAGTAAAAACCTCCAATTCCTATCCGAAGGTTTATATTAAAGGCAGTTTTAATATCATCAGTCGCAGATGGTGTGCAGCAGGAGCTATTTTGACAAAAAGCTTGTTTTCTGGGTCAGGCATTTGTGTGAAACATACAAAAAATAGACAAAAGTGTGTCATTCACTTATTGAAGAAATATTCCATTGCACTGGATTAAAATTGTGCTTCAGTGTGTGTGTCCAGTCATGGTCACCATGGTGAAGTCCTACAAAAAAATCGTCATGACAACTCAAGCCATCGACAGCCATGTTGTAAGCCAAAACACGTAACTGTCTCCTACGCATCAACACCATTCACACATGCACTCATGCAAACGCTTGGCCACACACACACACACACGCACACACACACACACACACACACACACACACAACAAAGACGCCTACACGCACAACGACGTATATGCCAGATTCAAGTGACAAAATAGAGTTACTTGTTGATGAGATAAAATGTGTGTGTTGTTTACTGCCCAGACTGATGTAAGACATGAGAGGTTGACAAACTGAAAGATAGTGATTCTGAAATATTTTCACATGGATAAGGTTGATCATGTGTGTCTTTGAGAGAGAAGCACTGGCAGCGGGTGCCCGGAGGTGATTCCACCCCTGGGGCTCTCACCACCAGCGCACCCCAGTCACCTCTAAACACACACACACACACACATTCACACACCCTGCCCCAGGAGCGCACACTGCTTGATGTTCGAGACGGAAGCCCCCATCATTGGAAGCCTCCAATTTCCGGCCCATCTCAAATCTTCCCTTCCTGTCAAAAATACTGGAACGCGTCGTCGCTACACAACTCAAAACCCACCTAATTTCCAACAATCTGTTCAAGCCATTTCAATCTGGTTTCCGCTCACAGCACAGCACCGAAACAGCCCTTCTCAAAGTCACCAATGACCTCCTCCTCTCCTCAGACTCTGGCCACCTCAACATTCTCCTTCTCCTGGATCTCACTGCAGCATTCGACACCATCAACCACAACATCCTTCTCTCCCGCCTCGAATCGTCCCTCAACATCACCGGAACTGCTCTCTCCTGGCTCAAATCATATCTATCAAACAGACAACAATTCATCAGCATCAACAACTGCACCTCCTCCACTGCTCCTCTGTCTCAGGGCGTCCCCCAGGGTTCGGTGCTTGGTCCTCTTCTGTTCATCCTCTACCTGCTCCCTCTTGGTAACATCATACGTCATCACGGTCTCCTCTTCCACTGCTACGCTGATGATGTCCAGCTCTACATCTCCACAAAGGCCATTACCACTACTACTCACTCCACTCTGACCAACTACCTCACTGACATTAAATCATGGATGCAAACCAATTTTCTCAAACTCAACTGTGATAAATCGGATATGATCATCATCGGCCCCAAATCTCTCACCAAAACCAGTCACAACTTCTGCCACAGCATTGACAACTCCACTCTGTCTCCCTCCCCTCACATCCGCAACCTCAGAGTCATGTTTGACAGCAACCTCTCATTTGAGCATCACATCAAACAAATCACCAGAACCTCCTTCTTCCACCTAAAAAACACCGCCCGTCTCCGCCCATCACTTTCCTCATCTGCTGCTGAAACTTTAATCCACGCCTTCATCACCTCCAGAATTGACTATTGCAATAGTATTCTTTATGGCACATCTTCCAAAATCCTAAACAAACTCCAATACATCCAGAACTCTGCTGCTTGTCTGCTCACCCACACCCGTTCCCGTGATCACATCACCCCTGTTCTCCAGAGCCTTCACTGGCTCCCTGTCCCACAACGGATCCAATACAAAATCCTTCTCCTCACTCACAAAGCCCTCCATAATCAGGCCCCCTCCTACCTCACCGACCTGCTCCACCACCACACTCCATCCCGTCGGCTCCGCTCCTCTGGTGCCGATCTCCTGTCCATCCCACATAGGACCAAGCACCGGACGTGGGGTGACAGAGCCTTCTCTATATCTGCCCCCTCCCTCTGGAACTCTCTCCCCAAACTCATCCGGGACTGCACTGATCTTTCCTTATTCAAATCGCAAATCAAAACCCACCTGTTCAGAACTGCTTTTAATGTGTGATTGTTTGTTTTTGTTTTCTTATCAGGGTCCGAGCGACTCAGAAAGTCCCTATTTATTTGTTTTATTTGTTTTACCTGTATTTTAGCTATTCTTATTTATTTTTAGCTTTTAGGATGTTTTAATTATGTGAAGTGTCCATTCCTGTATCTGACCCATTTTCCTGTGTACACTGTGGACGCTGGTGAGCTGCCCTACCACCCACCCCTCCTTGTTTCCACTGGGGTGGAAAACACTACTGGAGTGGGAAAAAGAGGAGAGTGGGAGGACAGGGGTAGTGGAAGATGAGCTTAAGGGGGGAGGAAAGTATCAGGGTGACTGAGTGCGTCCATAAACCCCCCCAGAGGTAACCTGCAGGGTTGTGGTAAGTGCGTGAGCGTGTTTTTATGTGTGTTTGTTGTGGAAGGTTAGAGTTCGTTCTAAAAATGCAATTCTGCATCAAAAACATCCTCCATCTTCCGTTCTTTCTCCCATGCTATGATGTCCTGCACCCAGAACATCAGAAACTATTTAGGTTTTTCTCATGTTCCTTACTTCTACTGGTATGTTTAGTTGTGTTTTAGTGTTTTAGTATTTGCTGTATGTCGACACCCTTCTCTCTAAAATATAGAATATGCATAAAATCCCCCCACAAAACCGAGGTCAAGATTTTCCTACTGTTACCTCCTAGTACCTTTACAGGTTGAGCTCCAACAATGATGAATCCTTAATTGTACTTCATGCAACTATAGTTTCTCTTAGTTATGATGAATGATACTGATGAATGCCAATTTCTACCAAACTCCACAACCCCATTTTGTATTCAATGTTTCCTGTTCAAAGCTGAAATACTTGGGTGATGTTATTTAAGTTATTTCTTAGACTTGCCGAAGCTCCCCCACCAGCCACAGGAGACATTACACAGCTGTATTCACAGGCTGAATATTACTACACATCTGTACACAGATCTCCAGCCATTGTTTCCACTCATTTCATTACACTATAAACATCTTCTTGAAAAGACTTGAACGTTGTTGAGACATGTGATCCATCATGACGAACACTGAGTTATCTTTATTGTTTTGTCATCCTCATGGGGTTATGCAACTTTGAAACAGAACCATTCGGAAAACTCCTTGTTTGTTGGCATTGAAACGCTTATGAGGAACTCCAACTTCCGACATGAGGTGTCATGTAATGAGAGAAACTACAGTATCACACTTGTATCATATTTTAAATTACGTCCATATTTCCTTATTGCTTCCTGATTCCGCTGGTTTTGATTTCTCCTGAAAACATTCACACGTTACTTGTATGTAGTAAGTGTGGATCGTCTATCTTAAAATAAATGAAAAGCAGGAAACCAATCTAAAAAACATATGATATGCCCTCTTCAACAATATAAAGACCATGTGTTTTGTAGATGAAGGCTTAAAACATGGCGTGGTCCTTTTGCCAGTACTAGTTTGTGATTATTTAATGTATTGCTTTAGAATAACAAGGCAGCATCCTGTGTGTTACTGTACTGATTCTTCCAACACAAGCATTAAGTGGGCCTGGTTTAAACTGTAATACTGGGATGGTTTTCTCTGAACCCGATGGTCACAGAGAGAGCTGGGTTTGTGGTCCAGTGATCAAGGTAGTGACACCGTCGCCCACTCGAGTCTCACTTGCTGGTTTCATCCTGTTACCATGTGATTTAAATGGAAGTGAAAACACCCACTCTGTCTTCAGGGCCATGACAATCATGTGACATCAGTATTGCAATGACACAGCTTTATTATCACCTGGTAGAAGCAGCTAATTTCTGCTGATTAGTTGGTTAGGTGGTTAGGTAGTAATGATTTGATCCTGTGTGCAGGTGTGTCTGCGCATGTGAAAGAAAGTTTCTTCTGAGCCGTGGATGTTTGTTTAGCTGCAAATCTTCATATTGTTAGAGGATCATTACTCACCAGTGATTATTGCATTTCTTTTTTTATTAACTACTTCTACACTCTCGTGCACAGCTCTAAGACTGTTGGTGTTTGTGGCAAGGAAGTGTACACTTTCACCTGTTTTTGCTTCTCTATGTGTGTGTGAGTGTCTGTATTTTGTGTATTTGCTAATCTAGAGGTCAGATGGACACTTCCGCTCTATTCTAAAAATGTACCTTCCATTGCAGCTTGCATCACTTCCTCTTTCTCATGCATGCACTCACACACATTACATGTAACTTAACGGCGCTTACCAAATTTCCTTATCTGGTATTGCGTGGTAACCATGATGTGATGATGCGTGTGCGTTTGATTGTGCGTGTGTTTGTGAGTGGAAAGTGGTTTGGCGCAATGGCACATTGTGTGGGCTGGGAAACAGCTGGTGGCTCCAATTAACACGCATGGATGCATCGAGTCCTGCATTACAAAGTGTTACTCTAAACAGGATGTACATCATGATTATATATATATATATATATATATATATATATATATATATATATATATATATATATATATATACCGTCTGTGTGTTTGTTTATGTGTCATTGTGTGTGTGACTTACTTACTGAGAAAAGATTGAGAGTTGGAAAGTGGTGTCTCACCACGTGACGTAGGTTTCTGGGTGTTTTCCGAACCAAAGGAGTGGAACCAGCAGTGACGAGGATGTGATGTCATCGTCAGGCTTTTTCTCTCGCTCTAACTGCGGCCCCACGTCTCACACTTACTCTTTTGTTGCTTACTTTTTATCTGTGTCTATATTTCCGTCTCTCTTTGTGTCTGTCTCCATGCAGAATCATTGTGCACTTTTTTGTCTGTTTGTATTCATCTCTTGCTTTTCCTCTCGTTGCACGGTAAGAGAGTAGGCGTTTGCTGGCAGTTTTTTTTATTTTTATGAATGGGATGTGTTGTTTACTCTCATATAGAGCTATTTCTGTCAGCGCTGATGATGAACACATACAGTGTAACTTCCTCCTCTCTCGCCCAGCTTCCTCTCATTGGCTAATTAGGCTGTGCGTCTTTGAGGTAGTTGTGAAAGTATTTGTTTATAGTAAAATCAGATTCTCCAACCTTAACCAACACACACTTTGTTTGGTCCAGCAACAAAT